>NC_066869.1:37992561-38296311 GCF_022985175.1 Labeo rohita | reverse complement strand
CCTGTCAATAGGGAATAAAAACTTGTTTATCTCTTTGAATTAAGGGTATTTTTCTGACCTCACTGGCAGATATTTGTTCTTTTTTAATTGTTTCTTTTGTTCTTGTTTAATCATATATATAAATATATATATATATACTTTTTTTCTAGAAAACTAGACTTCTCATGTACCCCAATTTAAGACTTTTTAGACATTTGCACTAGTCAACAAGACAAAAATTCTAAGGAACAGCATCACTTTTGTAGTGTGATCAGAAAGAAAGCTACTTACATATTCCAGCTATTCTGTAAAAAGTAATGGAAGTTGTATTTTCAAACTTTCAAGGCTGACTAATACAACTCATTGTCTGCTCATTTACATTTACAGAACATATTGCCATATTAATTCCCTTTCATTTCTTCCTTCAGTTTTCTTTACTTGGTCTTTAAAAGGTCTTTAAAAGTCTTAATTTACCTTTTAAAAACCTGCAGAAACCCTGACCGACCTGGACAGGTTATGTAACGTCTTCATCCTCATCCTAAATTTGACCCTGAGCAGTTCTGGTTAATAACAGTTGAGAACAACTAATATAAACTGTAAATGAATACCTTTTAGAGCTTATCTGTGCCATTTCCTTTTTTATAACAAAAATTCTACAAATATTTTCCATTGCTGTTGTTATGCATCCCGATCAGGAACCAGACCTTTCTCCTCATACCGGTGTTTTTGCATTGTAAATTGAGAACGATCGGTATGCGAACCCTTAAAAGTATGAATCATCTCAAACAAACACATCAGATTTGGCATTTAAACTCAGTGCATCTCTCTAGAAGACAGACGTAGTATTGAGACCGTACTGAACAGGAATGAATGGAATGTAAAACAGCGCCTCTTCATTTAAGGGGCCCTGCTCAAAACAAAGATTTACTACATTTGTAAGCACCATGTAAACATTAACAACATGTCTGCAGCCAGAAAGCCATGTTTTACCAGTTTAAAGCAGCGTTTGGACATCTATTAATGTCTTTAAATTTGTTTTAGATCCCCAGTGATAACCTTTGACCTCGAGTCTTCAGCTCTAACGTCAATATAACTCAAGCCACAGAGTTCACAGTGGATTTTAAAGCAATAGTTGCCTAGAAATGAACATTTGTTCGTCATTTACACTACCAGTCAAAAGTTTTTGAACTGTAAGATTTTTAATGTCTTTTTAAAGAAGCCTCTTCTGCTCACCAAGCCTGCATTTATTTGGTCCAAGATACAGCAAAAGCGGTAATATTGTGAAATATTTTTACTATGTAAAAGAACTGCGTGCTATTTGAATATATTTTATTTATTCCAATGATCAAAGCTAAATTTTCAGCATCATTACTCCAGTCTTCAGTGTCACATGGTCCTTCAGAAATCATTCTAATATGCTGATTTTCTGTTCAATAAACATTTTCAGGATTTTTTGATTCATTCATTTTTTTCTTTAGGAAAGAAATGATAGAAATGAATACTCATATTTATCAAGGATGCTTTAAATTGATCAAAAGTGATGATGAAGACATTTATAATGTTACAAAAGATTTCTGTTTCAGATAAATGCTGTTTTTCTGAACTTTCCATTCATTGAAGAAACCACAAAAAAATCTATTCAACTGTTTTCAACAACAATAATAATAATAATAAATGTTTTTGAGGAGCAAATCAGAATATTACAATGATTTCTGAATGATCATGTGACTGGAGCAGTGATGCTATAAAAACAGCTTTGACGTTACTGGAAAAAAAATACATTTTAAAAATATATTCCGATAGAAACCAGTTATTTTAAATAGTAAAAATATTTCAAAATTTGACGGTTACTTTGCATCAAATAAATGCAGGCTTGGTGAGCAGAAACATTAAAAGTCTTACTGTTCAAAAACTTTTGACTGGTGATGTTTGTCATTGTTAAACCTGTATTGTTTACTTTATTCCATGAATCACAATAGGAGATGTCAGAGTTTCGAATGAATATGCATGCAATATGACAACTACCGGAAAATAACAGTTCCTTCAGAATAAATTATGCTCAAATTTTCCAATCTAGCTCTTCTGGCTCAAGTTGTCTTGCTTAGTGGACTTTGAATGCCTCTGTATTGCTTGAGTGAGTGCGTGAGACTGCGGGTGTTGGGTTGAATTTTCAGTGTCGGGTTTTCCTCCCGAAGGCGCACAGGCAGTGTCCCGTAACACTCAGTCCACTCACCCTGAACTATCTCTATGCCTGCTACTGTCTCCATGTCCCCCTTCACACAGAAGCTGTGGAGAGGAACACTTTCAATGGAGGTGTAGGAAAACTTATCCCTTCTCTCTGCCCTCCCCCAGTGCCTTTACATAACAGAACTTCCATCTTTCCATCAGCCCACCTCGCTTTGTCTCGTTTTGGCTTTTCTTTTGACTCTCACTCTCTCTTTCCTTCGTACTCCACTTTGCCACTTTTCTCACGAGTCTAACAAAAGCAGGGACAGTTCCCTGTCTAAATGGGGCACATCTCCCAGTCCTGACGGATGCCTCTAGAACACCCTTGTCCAAACAGAAGCCTTTGAACGCAGCCTCCGTCTCCATGGCGGTCACTCGCGGTGTCAAAGTCTTCAGCTTCAGTGTGTGGGCCAAACGCGGGGCAAATGTTGCCTAAATGTAGACGGACACTTTAGCCGAGAGGCACCTTTTTAGATGTTATCATCATGAAAGGGAGGATTACTTGTCTTTTTTCTTGGAGCAGGAGAAGAAGGGAAGAGGGTATGCGACTCCATCTATCTCTGGAGGCCCCTAGCTTTGAAAATCAGTAAACATTATAATCCAAGCTTCAGATGAGCCGCCTCCTGAGTTTTCAGTTTAGACAAAGAGTAAAAGAAAAAGGAGAGATTATAAAAAGGGAAGACGAGGCCATTTGTAGGTTGTTAGTGTGTTACTGTACATTAGCAGAATGAATGTGACCCTTTGATATCCTTTTTCAGGCATCATCGCTTACACCGAGTATCTCTTTCTGCTCTGCATTCTGACAAGTGAGTATGACCTCTATCTCTCCATCTTTTCTCTCTCCGTCTCCCTCCCTTAACCTTTTATTCTTATCCCAAGCTTTATTTTTCTCTGCCCATCTCTTTTGAAATCAGCGCACTATGCGCCTATCCTATTTTAAACATGAATCAAAGATCGCTCTGGTCCTTGGATGTTTTACGTCTGTAGTGTGGCTCAGACCTCAGACAAGGCCCACCCAGACTCTCACCCTCACCAAAAAAGTTTCTCTGAAGCCACATTTTACTCACTGCACATTTAAAGTTTTAGATTTCATGCCAAAGGAAGATTTTGCTGCTCAGAGGTTTAAAGCTTAGAGAGTTCTTGGTTAAATATCAAATGTTTCTCATGAAATTCTTTGGATGAAATATAAATAGTTGACAAATAGGCAGTCAAAATGCTTATTTTGTAAAAGATCATTTTTGGAGAAGAAATGCATATATTTATGTAGTGTGCAGTCTGATCTTTGAGAAAATATAAAGGCTCACTAACTTCATCAAGTCTTTCATTGTTTTTTTTAACATTCTTACTGAACTGTACCATTAATTTGTCCTATAGTGTGATAGCAAAAATTACCCTGCTGCCTTAAAATTTTAAGTTCAGTCAATTAAAATAAGTTTAGTCAACTTGAAATGTTAAGTTGTACTAAGTAACTACTTAGATATTTGTGTTTGCTAAACTTAACAGATGGGTAAGTAACCCAGCTGCCTTAAAATTTTAAGTTGATTCAACTCAAATGTAAGTTGTCACTTAGTATAATTTAACATTTCAAGTTATTTTCTTTGAGTTGACTGAACTTAAAATTTTAAGGCAGCCAGGTTACAAATTATTTTAAGTTGACTCAACAAATTGTTTTTTTACAGTTATAATTTATAATTACATCATTTTTTCCCCATGACTTGTTGGACAATTTCAAGACAAACTTTGACAGCAAGACCAACTTTGTTGTCATCCGTTCAAAACTGCCGAAAATGAAACCGTTTTAAGATGAGAGATATTTCTATTTCCCCTATTGCAATACTCAACTGTTTTCTTAAAGGGGTCATCGGACGCCCATTTTCCACAAGTTGATATTATTCCTTAGGGTCTTAATAAGAAGTCTATAATATACTTTGGTTAAAAATTCTCAACGGTAGTGTAAAACAACATTTTTACCTTGTCAAAATGAGCTCTGCAAAAAGCAACCCATTCTGATGGATTGCTCCTTTAAATGCAAATGAGCTCTGCTCGCCCCGCCCCTCTCTTCTCTCTGTGGATTCATAAAAAAAACCCTTATACTCACTTCTGCTGTAAGTGAAGCTGGATCACGAATGATTTGCACGAACATAGACACATTTATGTAGATCGGGAGGTGCATTCCCTTCACAAACAAACGTAATCCACTGCATCTTCAGCGGCTCAGATGTCGGGAGTAAGTGACGACCACTATGTTCATTATTACAACCAGCAACACAACACCTCAATCGTTTAACCTGATATATTTTTGTCTAACTTACATCCCTGCTCCGGCATCGAAACAATGGAGGCCAGACTGTTACAGCTGATTTAGGGTTGAACCACTGATGTCACATGGACTATTTTAACAATGTCCTTACTATCTTTTTGGGCCTTGAACATGTCAGTTGAGTTGCTGTGTATGCAGAGTCAGAAAGCTTTCTGATTTAATAAAAAAATATCTTAATTTGTGTTACAAGATGAATAAAGGCCTTATGGGTTTGGAATGACATGATGGTGAGTAATTAATGACAGAATTTTCATTTTTGGGTGAACTATCCCTTTAACTTTGTACGTTTAAAAATGGATAAAGTATTTCTATTTTTCAAAATTATTTTTCACACCACAAAATTAATCAGTGAAATCAAAATAATTAATTTTTGGTGGTGGAGAAAAAAAACTTAAAAGGAATGTTGATCACTTACAGTGTCAAAACATTTTCCCTTATGCAAATAGGAAGTTTCATGTACATTTTCCATCTAGACACCAAAGAGAGAAATGTTGCGTTACACTACCTGTATAGAGATATGAATGAATGTGGAAAGCATAGCCCAGATATTTTAGTGATGGAAGCATTTGCGAGAAATATTAGTTCCCATTAAAATCACAGACTTTGGAATCTTGGCAATTTTTATGCCTAGAAGCACAGGTTGTTACATTTTTGAGATTTCTTCCGAAACGTGTGAGATAACTCTTTATCTCAAGATAAAACATCTGTGAAGCAGGAGACCTCATCAAATGTCTTCATTTATTTTCCATTCACTGTTTGGAGGAATAACTGAGATGTTTCGTAGATCTAATTTATGATTACCATTCATACAGTGTTGTCTATGGCAGTTTGACTAAGCTAGTCTTAAAAGTCTTAAAGAAGCTGTAACACAGAAACGCACTGCCTAACATGCTCTCTTCTGCTGTTGCTTAGGCAACATAACAAAGCGAAGACATGTGGCTCTTGATGGGTTCAAAAACACCTGAAGAGAGTGATGAAAGGAAAAGTGGTGAAAGCAAGTGTATTGCAAGTTCTTGGGGTGATAACACAAGTTCTTAGAAATCTGGGCCTCGCGTCTGATCTGATCATTGCTTTAGCCACCTAGTGGCTTAATGTTTAATAATGGTTTACCAGATTGACTGCAAAATTAATACAGCTGAGGTCAAAAGTTTACATACACCAAATGTTGATTATTATACCAAAATAAGAGGGATCATACAAAATGCATGTTATTTTTTATTTAGTACTGACCTATAATAGGATATTTCACATAAAAGTAGTACATATGCTTGATTCTTAATACTGCTGTTACCATTGCATTTTACATTTTGTATGATCCCTCTTATTTTGGTAAAATAATTAACATTTTGCAGATTCTGCAAGGTGACCTCACCTGTACATGTTGACCTCAACTGTACACATTGCATCGTTTTATTAATTTGTGCTACAGCTTATTATAATATAACATTCTTTTCATATCTATTCTTTAGAGCCTCATGCAGGCTTCAAGATTGCTTTTAACATGTTTGATGCTGACGGTAACCAGATGGTGGATAAACGGGAATTTCTCGTGGTAAGTTAACAAATTGTTGATGCTGGCCTTTGATGTTTGTTTTTTAAAAATAATTATTCAACTCACCATTATTTATTTGCTTTATTTCTTTTTATAGCTGCAAGAAATCTTCCGAAAGAAAAATGAGAAAGGAAGAAAGGGAGATGCTGAAAAGTCTGCTCAACTGGTAAGGATATCAGTATCGTTGTTGTAACAATATTCTAAGCTGGTTTTGAGTCCTAGTTCTCCAAAATAGTACATTTTAAATTATAATTCTGTATAAAAATGATAATTTAACACATTTGCACATTTAATCAAAAAAATTATGTTAAATTTTGATTTAGATGTCTCCAAAATTCTAAACTCGTAGAAAGTAAACCTCCTGAGCTTGATGGTCAACATTTCTGATTATTTTTCCTCCTGTCACTGTACCTTTTGTTAGGGGGGAAAAATTAGTGGTTCATAATCTATTTTGTTTTCTGTTTATAGAAAGTCTCATAAATAGTATATTTAAATGCTAATAATTAGGTCTGGTCTCTCTTTGGTGCATTTTTATGTTGTCACAAAGGGTTTTTAAAAGTATAGTTAAGGGACAGTGGGGACGAAAGTAACACGGGACAAAAGTAACAAAGCTATTTTCTCAGAGCCCGGACAAAATTGGTTTTCCAAGATATGACAGCACGCAGCCCTTGATGGGGCTGAAGAAATGTCATGTGATTTCATTATTGTTTCCCCGCGGTTAGGTCCAGAAAGCAGTTTTCGAGTACAATAAGTAAATTATGGCAACAGTAATTTTTTTCAAATTAGCTGTTGTGTTTCTCGTTTCATGTGTCACAGTAATAATCAATCTGCATGTTATTTAGTGCTGTAATACATCCTGAAGTTTAGCTTTTCAGAGTTTTTTAGTATAGAAGTAAATTGGATTTTAATGTCAGGAGTTCCTGTCGTGACGAAAGTAATATTTGTTACTTTTGTCCCCCTACAGTGACAACAAGTGTTTCTTTTGTCCCGCAGCATGCTAATTTGGTGACTTTCTGTGTCTTGCATCATTTATTAAAACATTTATCATAAATGTTTATGTTGTATTATACCAAAAGAATATGCCAAGAGTGAGAGTCAGAAAGACAGACAGAGGTTTAATTCAGCCACATAATCATGAGAGGGCATTTCTGTCAGGAATATCAGTCTCAGGGTTGTTGCTACATGGCATTTACCTTAGTCATAATTAGGTTTCCACCTCCACCTATGAATTTGCAGTGTTTCCTGATGTTTTTATGCACATTTTGAATTTATGCATCCAAACAACTGGATGGAAACATACATTTAAAAGGAACATGTAATAATTTTTTGCAAAGATTAAGGACAAAATATGTTTGCAGTTACATATTAACAAGGTCATAGTCATGTATAGTTAATAAAACAAAAGTAACACAAAAAATCTAGCTTTTATTGTTGTGTTACTTTTGACCCACCTGTGTGTTACTTTCGTCCGAACCAATGGGGTCGAAAGTAACAATGTGCATCTTATGTTCAAACTGAAAATATACTAAAGTATATCTGAATTTTTACAAAATACCACCTGGTATTAATAGACCACACTTCTGAGTTATAGGCCACAGCAAAAATATATCTCTGTCAACAACTTTATCTGTTCAAATTATGTTTTTCTGAAAAATGGTTCTTTCGTCCCCCCTCTCCCCTACTGTATATGGCTTTATAAAGCTTGTAATTCGTTATGCCAAATCTGTAGTTGTAAATATTGTCTGAACTGCCTGACTTTTTTGTAGCTGATAAGTGGTACATACTGAAGAAGAGTTTGATCTAAAATCCAAAGTTAGCTTTAGGTATTTCCACTATCTCCCATAACCTGTTTCTGCAGAGCCATGAAAATAAGAGGATTTCATGAGATAAACAGGGTTCAAGGGGTTTATGGCATTAACTTGCAATACAGCCTCTGTGTCTCTCCATTTACAACTTTCTCTGTTTTTTTATCAGTGTGATTAAGGATTCTTATTTAAAATCATGTCTGTTTTGTTATTTTTCTGTGGAAAGGGAAATGGATATTTTAGCATGACATGATAAAGTTCTTTATGTTTTGTCCCATGGCAACCAGTATGACGGGCGGAATATTTCTAGTGTTATTTTAAATGCTGCCAATGATTCATGTCGATGCTTGGGATAAAATGTTGCCATGTTGTGAAAACTTAATCAGAGATATTGTAAAGAGATCATATACTTTGTGTAAAAGTCTTTCAACACATCATTACTAAATTATATCATGTCCTGCATAAGATATATAAGGGGTGACATCCGTTCACACTAACTTAAACAGCGCTCTATGAAAGAACTTGGAGTGAGATAGTGGTATGGTAACATGTAATTAGTGGTGTTTGCGTAAGTATTTGTTTTGCTCATACTTGGGGTTAGTAATGCAACCCTAACCTAAGTATTAAACTTTGGCATGTTTATATATATATGTGGGATGCTCAAAATCCCCCATATATATTCTAAAAACATCTTTGGCCATGCACTGTAAATGTACTCTAGTCTTATATCTGGTATTTGTTTTACCTGGATGCATAACCCTTCTTATCTCATTGACATGTCCAGTTTCTCAAGGGCTGTCTGAGAGGGAGCCAGTGGCGTCATCCCCTCTTGGAAGCTTGCGAAAGTGTGCCAACTGTCCTGTGGTTAAACCACTTTCTACTCTTTGCATGTTTAACCTGTCTTTGTCCATCTTTTCTTATGTGGTTCTCTCCTTCCTCTCCTCTTCCGCATGCTGTGACCTCTCCTCTCGTCTGTGTGTAGAGTATGCAGCTCTATGGATATCAGGTTGCCCCCGTAAACAGCGTATGTATCACCCCGCGGCCCTCTGACCTGTGAACTATAACCTCTGTGTGAATCTTGAAATCATGGCAGGAATGATGGGAGAATGAGAGAGATCTGCAGATGACTGAATGAAAATGTGGAGGGAGGTGGAGTGGACCTCAGAGGTCAGAGAGCATGTGGGTGTTTTGCCACAATCAGTCTAATTTGATTATTATTGATTTTAGTTGCTTTAACCACAACGCGTCAGTTACAAACTTCATCAGTGGGCTATAAAGAACAGGTCTTGGTAAGAATAGGTGGAGTTGGTGGTGGAAAATGTGTTTTCTATTGAGCCAGCTCTGGAGTCTTTCACATTCACTTATTAAATCACTTACATTACATCTCTCTTGTTCACTGAAACCTGAAGGAAAAGAAAGATTACAAATGAGATGTTGAGGTTGTTTCTTCTACACAGCAGTGAGATTAAATGGACATTTAAAAAGTTAGAGATTTCAATATAAACTCAAATATTTTCTCAACTCTTTGAAGACCACATTAATGGAGTTATGCAATTATTATACACACTGCTATTCCATTTGGAGTCAATAAGATTTAAATTATTACTTAATACTTTATTCAGCATTGATGCATTAAATTGATCAAATGTGACCCTGGACCGCAAAACCAGGCATAAGCGTCTTTTTTTTTTAAAATTGAGAGTTATACAACATCTTAAAGCTGAATAAATAACTTTCCATTGGTGTTTGTTATGATAGGACAATATTTGAAAATCTGGAAGCTGAGGGTGCAAAAAAATCAAAATACTAAGAAAATCGGCAAGAGAAAAAGTTGTCCAAATGAAGTTCTTAGCAATGCAAATTACTTATCAAAAATTACATTTTGATATATTTATGGTAGGAAATTTACAAAGTATCTTAATGGAACATTTCCTTTACTTTACTTTGATTTTTGGCATAAAAGAAAAATCTGCAATTTTGACCCATACAATGTATTGTTGGCTATTGCTACACATATACCCAGGCGACTTATGACTGGTTTTGTGGTCCAGGGTCACAAATTTGACAGTAAAGACATTAATAATGTTACAAAAGATTTCTAATGGAAATAATTGTTGTTCTTTTAAACTTTATATTCCTCAAAGAATCATACAATAAGTTATCGCACAAAGTAGCACAATCATGTGGCACTGAAGACTGAAAATTCAACTTTGCCATCACAGTGATATGTAATATTTAAAGGGGTCATCGGATACAAAATTCACTTTTACATGTTGTTTGAACAAAAATGTGTGTTGGCAGTGTGTGTACACAGCTGTCATTTAATGATAAAAATCCACCCAGTGCTTTTGTAAAAATCCCCAATAATAATCACTTTTCACACAGATCAGACTGTTCTGAGATTCCTGGCAGAATGACATACAGGCCACTCCCACGATTGTTGACTGACACGACCGTCTTACCTTAGACCCACCCTGAGTGAGCTGTGAACTGTCCACCATTGTTTCGACGCCAGAGCAGGGGTAGAAAAGAATGTCTCCGATTGAGCGATTGAGGTGTTTTGTTGTCAAATGTAATAATGAACATAGCAGTCGTCATTTACTCCCGACATCTGAGCCACTGAAGACGCAGAGGATTAACATTACTTTTGTTTTTGAAGGGAATGCACCGATCCCCGATCTGCCTAAATGTGTCTGTGTTCACACGAATCATTTGTGATCCAGCTTCACCTACAGAAGTTAGTATAAGGGTTTTTTTAATGAATCTTTGCAAATCAGCTTTCCTAATAATGTGCTAGTTAGCAAGTTTCGCGGCTAAAGTAAACATTACGGCTCGTCACCCCACGAAAGAGAGGGGTGGGGTGAGCAGAGCTCATTAGCATTTAAAGGGACATGCACCAAAACGGCCCACTGTGAACAGAGTTGTTTTTTACAAGGTAAAAAGGGTGTTGTTTTATACTACTATTGAGATATTTTAACAAAAGTATGTTATAGACTTTTGATTAAGACCCTAAAGAATCATACTAACTTGAGGAAAATGGGCATTCGATGACCCCTTTACAAATATTAAAATAGAAAGCAGGTATTTTAAATACCTGTCATAATATTTTACAATATAACTGATTTTTTGATCAAATAAATGCAGCCTTGGTTAAAAAATTAGTTCACTTCCAGAATAAAAATTTCTTGATGATTTACCCTATGTCATCCAAGATTTTCATGTCTTTCTTTTTTCAGTCGAAAAAAAAAAATATGTTTTTTGAAGAAACATTCCAGGATTTTTCTCCATATGGTGGATTTCAATGGGGATCAGCGGGTTGAACGTTCACCGAGTGCATTTCAGTGCAGCTTCAAAGGGCTCTAAACGATTCCAGCCAAGGAATAATGGTCTTATCTAGGTCATTTAAAAAAAAAATAATAATAATAATAATAATAAACATTTATATACTTTTTAACCACAAATTCTCATCTTGCACTAGCTTGGCGATGCACGTCCATGCATTACGTAATCACATTGGAAGGGTTAGTTCTTGGTTAGTTCTTCATCTGTGTACCCATCTCCAACTCATTTTCTCCTCCAACTTCAAAATCGTCCTGACATCACTGTTTTACCTATTTACTGTAAAGGGTGTTTGACTTTCTTTGAACGTTCGCTTTGTAAACACTGGGTCAGTACTACCGTCTACGTCATGCGTGACCTTCCAAAGTGACTACTTAATGTGTGAAGTTGAGCTAGTGCAAGATGAGCATTTATGGTTAAAAGTATATACATTTTCTTTTTTTTTTTTTCTTTTTTTTTTTTTGAAAATGACCTAGAAAAACTATTATTCCTCGCCTGGAATGACCTAGAAAAACTATTTGGATTCAACTTGCCTGGGATCATGTAGAGCCCTTAATGAAAAAAACTGAAAACAAGAGAAAATGTAAATATACTAAAAGTGTATTTTATTTTTACAGTTTGGACCTTCAACTTGTTGGCTTCTATTGAAGTCCACTCTGTATTTCCATGAAAGCCCTCCTGAACTAGTTTTCCTATAATGAAAAAAACTGAAAACAAGAGAAAATGTAAATATACTAAAAGTGTATTTTATTTTATATTGAATTCATTGAATTATTGAATTCACGCGCTGCTATGTTGTGAAGCGCGTACGCAGTCATAATTTTTAATTATGCAATAGTTCAGAATCAGTTATTCTGCTTACGTCATGGTTACTCTGTGTCTATCGCAAGAAAAAATCCACTTTGCATTCCAAAAAGCCCTTTCTTCTGCCAGTATATTGCTCAAGTCTATTAGTGTCTGGAAAGAACATGAAGTCATATGCATCTAAAAACAAACCTGAAACTATTCATAGACTGAACCAGTCGTAATCAACTGAATACAGTGAGTGAATGATGACACATATGAGTCGTACCACCTGGTATATTAATATATATACTGATAAAACCTTTCAATCTTGGTTAATCTCCCAGATTTTTTTTTTAAATTGACCACTCACATCATATAACCACATACAGTTAGCATTTGGCTAACATCAACAAGTCCTCTCTCCTAATCTTCATATTAATCTTTCATACAGTATATTTAATTGATTTAGCTTGATAAATTTGCAATATGTTTTTCATGGGACTGAGAGACCACTCGACACATCCTCTTATTAACCGTATCTGTCGAAGCTAACATGATAACAGCTTTCCATCTCATGCTAACCCCTCTGCAGGTGCTAAAAAAAGAGAGTCAGGAGTTTGTGCCCAGGAGCTACTGGGACATGCTGAGACGTGGCGCGAGCCAAGCCCTGTTTTCTGACCTGGCAGAGGTACAGCCATAGCCCTCTGTCCTCCTGTCCATCCCATGTTGTTATTTGTCCCTAGCCATCCTTAACACAGTGCTCTCACCTGGAAAAGGTACATCGTAACTGTCATTTCTCCTTTCGGTTTAAGCATCTTAACCTGATTTCCGCCTTAATTCTATAACATCATTGTCATTTAATGACCTACAAATTTATTTTTTTAGTTTCATCCCTCTTTTCTTATGTATTTTATCAACTGTTGATCAGCTGTTGATCTAGTAATTCTGTTTAGATGCTTTACTCAAAACAGCTGTATACTGTATTTGCCTTAAAACAAAAAGACACAATTGTTTTAGATTATAAAAAAGCTTGTTTCTGCCTCAGAGTGAAAAATAGAAACTTCATTGGGATAAAGCTGCAAATTACAAAAAAAAGTCACAATTATGAAAAATAGCATTACAAATACAAATGTGTGTGTGTGTGTGTGTGTGTGTATCTATCAGTGTTAATTTAACATTATATACTTTTATAGTTTATAATTATATTAGCTTGTATTTTGTATTATCTTTATAAATTTTATTGTGTTATATATATGTGTGTGTCTGTGTGTTTGTTTATTATTTGTTATTTATCAATAACCATTAAATATTAATATTTGTTATTATATATTCTTATTTATACTGCTGTCAAATTGATAAAATTGCATCATATTTATTTATTTATTTATTTTTAGCACCGTCAAATCGATTAATCGCATCCAATTTATTTATTTATTTATTTTAGTGCTGTCAAATTGATTAATCACGTCCAGTTCATTTATTTATTTATACTGATGTCAAATCGATAAAATTGCATCATATTTATTTATTTATTTATTTTTATCACTGTCAAAATGACTAATCGCATCCAATTTATTTATTTTAGTGTCGTCGAATTGATTAATCACGTCCAGTTCATTTATTTATTTATTTATACTGTTGTCAAATCAATAAAATTGTATCCTATTTTTTTAAGCGCTATCAAATCGATTAATCACATCCAGTTTATTTATTTATTTATTTTAGTGCTGTCAAATTTATTTATTTGTTTATACTGTTGTCGAACCAATAAAAATTTCATCCTATTTATTTATTTATTTTTAGTACTGTCTAATCAATTAAGCGCATCCAATTTATTTATTTTAGTGCTGTCAAATTGATTAATCACATCCAAATTATTTATTTATTTATTTATTTTAGCACTGTCAAATCAATTAACCACATCCAATTTATCTATTTATTTATTTTTAATGCTGTCAAATTTATTAATCACATACTATTTATTTATTTTTAGTGCTGACAAATCGATTAATCACATCTTATTTATTTATTTATTTATTTATTTTTAGTGCTGTCAAATCGATTAATCACATCCAATTTATGTATTTATTTATTTTTAGTGCTGTCAAATTTATTAATCACATACTATTTATTTATTTTTAGTGCTGACAAATCGATTAATCACATCTTATTTATTTATTTATTTATTTATTTTTAGTGCTGACAAATCGATTAATCACATCTTATTTATTTATTTATTTATTTATTTTTAGTGCTGTCAAATTGATTAATCACATCCTGTTTGTTTATTTATTTATTGTGCTGTCAAAACGATTAATCGCATCCTGTTTATTTATTTTATTTCTGTCAAATCATTTAATCGCATCCTATTTGTTTATTTTTAGAGCTGTCAAATTGATTAATTACATCCAATTTATTTATTTATAGTGCTGTTAAATCAATTGATCGTATTTAACTTATTTGCTGTCAAATCGATTAATCGCGATTAATCACATCCAAAATAAAAGTTTGTTTACATAATATATGTGTGTGCACTGTATATACTTATATGTGACCCTGGATCACAAAACCAGTCATAAGGGTAATTTTTTCAAAATTGAGATTTATGTATCATATAAAAGCTGGATAAATAAGCTTTTCATTGATGTATAGTTTGTTAGGATAGGATAATATTTGCCGAGATACAACTATTTAAATATCAGAAATCTGAGGGTGCAAAAAAAAATCAAAATATTTAGAAAATTGCCTTTAAAGTTCTTCAAATAATGTTCTTAACAATGTATATGACTACTCAGAAATTAAGTTTTCATACATTTACAATAGGAATTTTACAAAATATCTTCATGGAACATGATCTTTACTTAATTTCCTAATGATTTTTGCCATAAAAGAAAAATCAATCAATTTGACCCATACAGTGTATTTTTGGCTATTGCTACAAATAAACCCCAGTGACTTAAGACTGGTTTTGTGGTCCAGGGTCACATATGTATATATAAATGCACACACATACATGCATGTATTTAAGAAATATATGTAGTATATATTTATATAAATATTTCCTAAAGAGGATGTTTTGATACTTTACCAGGAAACAAGACAAAGACAGGTTTAGTGTCATGTTTAGTATGCTTTATATGTTTAATATGCTTCATATTTTTACAGAGATTTTTGCAGAAAAGTGTTGGCTTTGTTAATGCTTCATCATTAATGTTTTTGTGATTCAATCATATCAGTGTCTGTGTTTAGTTGTTGTTCTGATATTTTGCGTGTACAATCTTTGTGTTGAACCGACTGCGAGTGATAACAACATAATACCGTAAAAGCTGTCAGCTGCCGGGCACATTAAAGGCTTTTGTTTGTACACCGAATATGTCAGAATATGTCTGCTCGTCCTGATGCTGTGTTTGTGTTCTAATGGCTAATAGAGGGCGTCTGTAGGAAGCAGTAGTTTAATGATTGTGGAGAGCTGTGTGCAGATGCCCTGTATTTACTTAGTCTGTTATTCACAATGAAAGGGTAATTTCAGCTTGGCTTCCTCAGATGACACAGCAGTTAGACAGGTCTGTTTGTCTGAGTTGACAACTGCAGGGTACTAGACATTGTGTATTTGTGGGCTAAAGGGTGCATGCTAGCATGTGTGGAAGTGTGATTGGGGTTACTCATCTTAGAAGCCGACAGCGGTAATCACTGTTTTTACCGCTGTTTTTAGATCAAAGAGTAAAACGCTTCAGGCGATGTCTAAGTCATACTGTGGGCCTGGCTGTGGCGTTACATGGAATGATGACCTCACATTAATGGTTTCCTGTAACCACAGTGTTGTGATGTCACACTTCCAGCAGATTGATGATGAAACAGTGAAATGGGAAAAACAAATGTTTTAGATCAGGGGTGCCCAAACTTGGTCCTGAAGGGCCCATGTCCTGCAGGAGGACAAGTTGGAGTTTAGCTAATTTCTAGTATGCCTATTAAGAGCTTGATTAGCTGGTTCAGGTGTGTTTAATTGGGGTTGAAGCTAAACTCTGCAGGACACCGGCCCTCCAGGACCGTGTTTGGACAATAAAAGACAGATTCATGACTCATGGCTCATTCTGCTCATATTTATGACCATCAGAGGGCAAAGTAATGGAGGTGAATACAAAAACACATGAAGATGATACCAGTAAAAATTTTGATATTTGGGTTTGGTCCATAGCAGGTCTCAGAAAACATTTTTACAGATCTAAAGTTAGCACAGACTCTACCAAAATATAACAATACTGATAAAATGAAAAAAATAAAAATAAAAAATAAATAAATAATTATTATTTTAGTTATTGTTTTAGTTCAGTTTTTTTCTAATATTGTGTTTTCGTATATATAATGTTCTTCCAAATCTAACATTTGTGAACATGTATATATTTAATTTACACTGGAAAAAAAATTGTGTAAGATAACTTTTAATCAGTTTTCACTCAGAAATTGCTAGTAATTTATTTTAATTTCAGTTATATTTTTAGTTCAGGTTTTTTTTGTTTTTTTTTTCAATATTGTATTTTAATTTATAAAATAAATATATTTAGTATATATAATATTCTACCAAATCTAACATTTACGAATATGTATATATTTAATTTACACTTGAAAAATGTCTATTTTTGCTATTGCTATTTATTTTTATTTTAGTTAACAAAAAACTAAATTTGTTGAGTCAGCTTAAAATAATTTGTTACCCTGCTGTCTTAAAATTTTAAGTTCAGTCAATTCAAATAAGTTTAGTCAACTTCAAATGTTAAGTTGTACTAAGTGACAACTTAGATATTTGTGTTTGTTAAGGTACGCAAGGTACGTAACCCACCTGCCTTAAAAATTTTAGTTAAAAATTTTAGTTGTCACTTAGTACAATTTAACATTTCAAGTTGAATAAATGTTTTTTTAATTGACTGAACTTAAAATTTTAAGGCAGCCAGGTAACAAATTATTTTGACTCAACAAATTGTTTTTTTACAGTGTAGTTTTAGTTAAGTGTTTTCCTAATATTGTATTGTAGTATATAAAATAAATATATATAGTATGTGTATGTAATATTCTACCAAATCTAACATTTGCAAACATGTATATATTTAATCTACACTGAAGAAAATAAAGGTGTAGGATTTACTTTCACTCAGGAATTGCTAGTAATTTATTTTTTATTTTAGTTATACTTTTAGTTCAGTTTATTTTTACAATATTGTGTTTTAGTATATATATATATATAAACAAAAAAATAAATAAATAATAATAATTAGTATATATAATATTCCAGATCTAACATTTGCGAACATACATATTTAATTTTAAAAAGTGTAAGATTTACTTTAAATCAGTTTTAACTCAGAAATTGCTAGTAATTTAATTTCATTATGTTTATAGTTTTATTTTTAACTTTTTAGTACATAAAATAAATATATTTATTATATATAATATTCTACCAAACATTTAATTCTACACTGAAGAAAGTGTAGAATTCACAAATGATTACACAACAGAACAAACAGCAAGTAACTCATTGAATTAAATGTGAAATTTTTACGTTTTCTTATACTTAATAATTTTTTGTTTTATTTACAAATATGTAAAATCATTTTTGACAGTGAGCAATCCATCTCTGTATATTGTTGCTATGGATTTTGCCAGTGATGGTCATAAATATATGAACTTTTAAGTTTAAATGTTGTAGTATGCACTCAAAAATGCAAAGCACACACAAATATTGGGTGAAATAGTGTGTTTTAATTAGGTGGAACTGCTTTTTTCAATCCTTGTCAGTACCGAATTAAATATGTATTTATAATCTGCAAAATTTCCATTTGACATTCGACTTGGAGAAGCCTATTTATGAATGAATGAATAAAAAGTATTCCCCTTATTTATCACATTTGTGGTTTTGTATCTGACAATTGTTACAGGCTTCGCTACTCTTGGGATCAGAAGTTAACATTTCCACCCTGTGTTTTACAGTTTTACAGCCACCGTTTTACAATTTTGTCTTATTTTAATACCATGTTAATAAAGCACCAAACATCTGCGAGACGTGTTTATGTGGCTAGTAAAAAAAGAATGATTCTTTCTCTCTTTATAACTTTCCACTGATTGTATCTCCATGGATAGGATTTTAAGCTAGAGGTACAGCAGTGGCATGGACTTGCATTCTGGCTCGCTTTATTGCACAGAGGCCCGTAACCAGGGAAAAAGAGTTTCGTGTTCAGCCTGGTTTTACCTGGTCTAAGCATGATAGGCTCTTCTTGCAGATGAGGGTGAAGCATGGGTATATATATATATATATATAAAAAACAATCTGGCCTTGCACCTTTCAGCTATTTTTGTCCAGTTTTTTTGGATGCCATGCCACTGGCAAAAGTGTTTTTAACAACATAAACGCCTTTTCCTAAACTCCACTTAAAAAAAGGAATCATTATACTTACAAGATGGCTCAAATTGATCTTGTACATTAGCATTAAGGTGTTTAAACAAACGGATTCTTTCCAGAGAACGAAAAGGTGGAATTTGCTCACGTGTGTGCATTTCTTTCACAAATCTTTCGCAGATACGCTGTGTGAAAGTTTGCTGCAGAAATGCATGCAATGTGGATGCTTTGTGTGTCTTCTGTCGTCATGTCTCGGTGTCCTGTACTTTCTTTGGCTTGACACTGTTTACACCTGGTATTAATGTCAAAACTATTTTTCTGAACAGCTCTCTTAAACCACATTCAGCGGTTATTGGATATACCAGATGTATACAGAAAGTCTATATGTACACAACTGGCATGTTTATGTGCATCATTGCTCTTTTTGTTTCTGTTTTAGTCTAACATACATTCTTTATGCCATTCTCACTCCTTTTTGGTATAAAGATCTGCACGTCTTTTCAGAACATGTGGTCTGGGAGCTCAGGGGAGAAAAGTTAAATGAATGCACACTTTCAGGCTCTGGATGGCTGGTACTCGGAATGGCTCAGCAATCATGGACTGATTTCTTATTCTGGAGACAGAAGGATTTTTGTCATAGTTTCTTCTTTTTATTCTCTCTTTACTGCCACTCTTCACCAATCGCAGCGGGCCGATGAGAACATGATGATTGACACCACTCTGCTTGTGCACTTCTTTGGCAAGAAGGGGAAGGCAGAGCTAACGTTTGATGACTTCTACAGGTATGACAAGTTGAGTTAAAAAAAAAAAAAAAAAAAAAAAAAAAAAAACATACCACTTATTCATCTCCACTTGGATGCTTGAGAACTAATGTCCATCAAGTGGTTAGAACGAAATGCTGAAGTCTTAACAGCTTGTCCTAACAGGATGTGGCATGATAAAATTACGAAATATACACTGACTTATTCAGTGCTCAAGAAACATTTCTTCATACTTTTTCAGATTCATGGACAATCTGCAAACTGAGATGTTGGAGATTGAGTTCCTGACCTATTCCAAAGGCATGACCACCATCAGCGAGGAGGACTTTGCGCGAATCTTGCTGCGCTACACTAACGTAGAGGATATCCGCAGCTATCTGGAGAATGTGCGCCAGTGTATACCTGATGAGAAGGTAATGAGTAACGTCACCTTGGCACTAACTTCATCTGAAAGGAAGGTGTTGGACAACTGTGACGACCACCTCCCCCACGTTCACACTTTCACCTTTTTAAACATGTTGCTTCTCCTCCCAACAGGAGAACATGTTCCAGAAAGTCACACAAGTAAATTTAAACACTAAAAATACTACAAATTAATTTTTTGTCCACTTACATGTATGTATGCTCTATCTGTGTTTAAAATTCTCTTATCCAGCCCCAAAGTACACACATTTCCATACCTCAAGTGCTCACAAACTCTTGAATTCTCAAGTGCCCTATAGTGAGTGTGTGACACTTGCATGTGAACTGCAGTTTAATCTTATAGTCTCTGTATTCTCACCTCTCCACAACTAATGCGACTAAACCTTTTCATCCTGCAGATGGCCATCTTTCTTATTATTAGCTTGTTTGTTTAAGAAGCAAGTGTCGAACTCACACTTTGTAGTAAAGTGGAACTGGACTTTTCCCAGGCCTAGTTGTTTTAAAGGAGTAGTTCACTCAAAAATGAAAATGAAAACTTACCCTCAGGCCATCCAAGATGAGCTTGTTTCTTTATTTAAGATGTAGGTGAGTTTGTTTCTTCTGGAAGAGATTTGGAGAAATTTAGCATTACATCATTTGCTCACCAATGGATCTTTTGTAGTGAATGGGTGCTGTCAAAATGAGAGTCCAAAGAACTGATAAAAACATTACAAGAATCCACAATATGACTCCAGTCCATTAATTATTGTTTTGTGAAGTGAAAAGCTATGTGTTTGTAATGAACAAATCTATCATGCGGATTATATTTGTTTTTATTAACTGTTAAGAATCTCATTCAAATTTTTAAGTTTTAGGTGAACTGTTTCTTTAATGCAAACATGATCCGTTTTTGTTTCCAGATGTTATCATCAGAATCCAGTATCTATGCTGATTGTTATAGTAATGATGAATTTGCTATATAGTAATGGTGTAATATAGTAAAAGAAAGCATTAAGTGCACACAAGATGAAGGGTGAGTTCCAGCTCTATTACAGTGTACAAAAACTTGCTGTATTTTCTTTGTTATCCCTATTTATCACACACTGGAAGAAAGCAGAGGTTTGTCCCTGCCAGAGTGATCCGTCGTCCTGCAGCTCTTGATCAGATCGTGTTTTGTTTGGTTTTGCCTTTCATTTCGTGTTTCAGTTGTTTTCCCTCTTTGTGGCACATTTAAGAAAGTAAATTCCCATTTACTTTCAACCAGCTAAGATGATCTTCAAATATATCTCTCGAGTTTAAATTATGATAAAAAATACAGTGGCCCCAAAAAGTATTTGGTTGCTTCATCCACATTTAAAATATGTAGATATTATATGTCTATGTATCTATCTATCTATCTGTCTGTCTTACGGTTTCTCTGACTTTCTATCTAACTACCTGTCCGTCAACCTACCCTACCTACCTATCTTCCTGTTTTCAAGACTGCCTATCTACCTGTCTGTTTGTGTTGACAGACTTGTCTGCCTCTCTACCTACCGTACCTACCTGTTTTTAAACTTACCCTACTTACCTACCTGTCAACCTTCATACCTACCCTGCCTACCTACCTACCATCTACCTGTCTATCTACTGTACTTACCCGACATACATGTCTACCCGCCTTCCCCACCTATGTTCCTGTCTACCTGTGCCAACCTACTTGTCTGCCTTACCTGTCTACCTGTCTCTTTGCCTACCCTATCTATGTACCTGTCTACCCTACCTACCTGTCTGTTTATCTACCTACCTGCCTATATACTAACCCTACCTATCTGTCTACTAACCTATCTTGTCTGACTATGTGTCGACCTACTTGTCTACCTCTCTACATGCCTAAGCTATCTATCTACTTGCCTAACCTACCTATGTACCTGTCTACCCTACCTACCTGCCTATATACTAACCCTACCTATCTGTCTACTAACCTATCTTGTCTGACTATGTGTTGACCTACTTGTCTACCTCTCTACATGCCTAACCTATCTATCTACCTGCCTAACCTACCTATGTACCTGTCTACCCTACCTACCTGCCTATATACTAACCCTACCTATCTGTCTACTAACCTATCTTGTCTAACTATGTGTCGACCTACTTGTCTACCTCTCTACATGCCTAACCTATCTATCTACCTGCCTAACCTACCTATGTACCTGTCTACCCTACTTACCTGCCTATATACTAACCCTACCTATCTGTCTACTAACCTATCTTGTCTAACTGTGTCGACCTACTTGTCTACCTCTCTACATGCCTAACCTATCTATCTACCTGCCTAACCTACCTATGTACCTGTCTACCCTACCTACCTGCCTATATCCTAACCCTACCTTCCTGTCTCCCTACGTATCTATATACTAACCCTACCTGTCTACTAACCTATCTTGTCTAATTATGTGTCGACCTACTTGTCTACCTCTCTACATGCCTAACCTATCTATCTACCTGCCTAGCCTACCTACCTACCTGTCTACCCTACGTACATGCCTCTATCCTAAACTTACCTACCTGTCTACCTACGTACCTATATACTAACCCTACCTGTCTACTAACCTATCTACCGACCTCTCTACCTACCTACTTGTCTATGTTTACCTACTTGTCTGCCTCTCTAAATGCCTACCCTACTTACATACCTGTACCTATCTGCCTATATACTAACCCTGCCTACCTGACTACCTACATACCTGCCTATACACTAGCTCTGCCTACCTGTCTACTTGCCTGTTTGTTCTGACAAATCTACCAACCTTTCTACCTACCTACTTGTCTGTCTGTGTTGACCTACTTGTCTACCTCTCTACATGCCTACACTACCTACATGTCTACCTACCCTACGTACCTCTCTACCTATCTGTCTACCTACCTACCCTACCTTCTTACCTGTCTACGTACCAACTTGTCTATCTACCCACATGTTGATCTAATTGTCTACCTATCTGCTTGTATACCTACATACCTCTGTCGATCGACCTAACTGCCTATATACTAACCCTACCTACCTGTCTACTTACCTATATTCCGACCTCTCTACCTGCCTACATGTCAGTCTGTGTCAACCTACTTGTCGACCTCTCTACCTGCCTACCCTACCAACGTACTTGTCTACCCTACCTACCTGTCTACCTACATACCTATCTTCCTGCCTGCCTATATACTAACCCTACATACCTGTCCAGTTGCCTGTGTTTTTATCTGTCTACCAACCTGTCTACCTACCTACCCTGCTTATCTACCTACATGTCAACCTAATTGTCTACCTTTCTGCCTACCTTCCTACATCTCTACCTACTTGTCTACCTATCGACATATCTATATATAACATATATAATGAAATTCCTTTGTTTCTAAGTGAAGTGTCCAAATACTTTTTCGCCCACTGTATTTGTGTGGGTGTGGTGTGCGTATGTGCTTGGGGCAAAGTTTGTGTTTGAATACAGATTGTCATGCTGTCCATCTATAGAGGGTCACCTGATGTAGGTTCCTCCATGCCTGACTGCTCTCTTTTAGCTCTTTTCCCAGTCCCATCTGAGGGATCTGTTTGTGTTGAGGGTATCAGGTTTTGGGGCCCCTTTGAGCAGTTTGTACATTTGGCTAGAATGACTTCACTCTCCTCTCAAATTCCCACGGAATAGACCCTAAACTCATTTTTATGGCATTTTATGGTTTTCCACCAGGAGTGCCAAGTCCTAAACTCAATCCAACAAAATCCAGCTTCAAACATACCCAACAGTTAAGCCTAATGTGTAACTAGAACTATGTTAAATACTCACCAGAGAGGTTTATGTGGATTACCATAGCTGTGACAAGCCTTTCCTGTTTGTTTAAGGTATTTTCTACCTCATTACCCTTTATCTTTTTCTACAACCAAAAAGCAGGTCGATGTTAATACAACTGACACCCTCAGGGGAAAGATTTAATCATAGATTTTGTTTTGACAAGCAGGATAACATGTTGCAGTATTCTGTGCATTCAATTCCAAAGTTTAAAATTCTGTCATTATTTACTCACCCTCATGACATACTTTTTTTCTGTGGAGCACAGAAGATAATATTTTGGAAAATGTCTTGTGTTTTTTGTCCATACAATGGAGGTCACTGGGGTCAAATGTTATTTGCATATAAAGTTCTACAAAATGTGTTTCACAGAAGCAAGAAATGAAGGGTTTGAACAACATGAGGGTGAGTAAATAATGACACAAATATAATTCTTGGGTGTACGCTACTACTTTTTTTTTTTTTTTTTTTTTAAGGGGTCAGAAATTATTATTATTTCTGTTTTTAAATTTTCACTTTTATTCATGGTCATGTTTAAAAAATCAAGCTTATTAAAGACGTTACATGCATTGTTACAAACATTTATTCATTTCAAATATTAAACACAAAAACTGGTTTCAACATTGATGATAATAAGAAATATTTCGTGAGCATCAAATTAGCATATTAGAATGATTTTTGAAGGATCAAGTGACACTGAAAAATAATTTAGCTTTGCCGTAACATAAATAATAAATTACATTTTAAAATATATTCAAATAAATCTAAAAATATGTATATTGAATTGTAATCATGTTTTTTGAGCATTTGTGAGCATAAGATACTGTTTTCTAAAGCATAAAAAAGACCCCAAACTTCTGAGGTGTGTTTTTAAGACATTCTTGGTGTTCAAATTGTAAGTTATCTCTTTGATTCCAGTCTATGATGTCATGCTGTTTGTTTTCGCTTCTCCGCATTTAGACAGGCTGAGAATTTTATGACATTGTGCCGTAAAATGACTCATGCCTTTCATCGTTGCATGTATCATTGTGCGCAGCGTGGCAGAGCACAAACAGCAGAACACGCATGAGTGGCACAGCGTCTGATTTCTTTTGCATATATCAAAATGTTGACTTCTTTTTGTCCATCATTGCATTTGTCTCTTCAGTACAGATTCGCTTGAGTATGAATTGAGAATAGTGCTTGTGAATTTTGTGTGATGTCATGTTGCTCACAGATCCTCTTTGAAATGGAATGAAATGTCAGTTTGAGGCAGCTCTGTTTGTTAGATTGAGTGTCCCAGATTAAAAGATTTCTTTGACACTGTTTCTTCTTGCTCTTTTCTTTCATGATCAGGGCATCACCTTTGAAGAATTCAGGTCTTTCTTCCAGTTCCTCAATAACCTCGAAGACTTTGCCATTGCCATGCAGATGTACAACTTTGCCTGCCGTTCTATTGGACAGGGTGAAAGACTTACTTCATGCATTCGGAATTCACAAATACTAGTATTCAATACATGTGTAAAACGCACTGTGGGATTTAAAAGTCTGAGACCACACTTGAAGGCTGAGAATTAAAATCTAATTTAAAATTTGTTAAAAAAATTTAAAACAAAGAAATTCATATCAGTTTTACTTAAATCGTTATATATATATATATACTTTTTTTTTTTTTTTGAAAAATGCAAATTATTATTTTTTTCTTTAAAAAAATGATTTGGATCTGCCACTGTATACTCAAAATACTATAGTACTATACAGATTAAGAAACCCCAAAATGAGCTGATCGTGTTAAATTTGTGAAGCAAATTCACTGAATGTGTGTATCTCTCTCTGTCTTCCAGATGAGTTTGCTCGGGCAGTGTATGTCGCAACAGGCCTTAAGCTGACCCGTCACCTGGTTAACACCATCTTCAAGATATTTGATGTGGATCATGATGATCAGCTCAGTTATAAAGAGTTCATTGGTATCATGAAGGACCGGCTGCATCGTGGAGGCAGGGTAAGAGAGAGGTGGAAAGAGTAAAGCATCGTCCTTTACATCAAGCTTTTAAATGTATTGTGAGAGGTAAGGGCAGTATCACTGCAACTATAGCGCCACCTAGTGGCATGTACCTATATAGCTATATATATATGTAGTTACATCTGTACAATCAAACTTTTAGCTTCCTTTAGGCCGTAATATTTCCTTCTGATAATGTACTATGTGTAGCAGCAAATTTTAGCAGCATTAATTTGATTAATTTTAAGTATTTTTTCCATGTAATCTAGCTAGTTGTTTGATAGTTAATAGAAAGTTAATATTTTTAATAGTAATTTTGTCAGCTGTCAAATTAATTAATAATTTTCTCTCTTTGTTTCTGCAGGGCTATAAAGCTGTAGAACGTTTTACTTCATTTAGATCGTGTCTGAAGAAGGAACTGGCAGGCAGATAAGTAATCCTATATACATACATACACACTACCATTGAGAAAGTCAGAGTTGAGTTTGGACTTTTTTTTTGTAGTTCATAAAAGTAAATAGAGTGTATTTATTCAATTGAAAGATAGTAAAAAAGTAATATTGTATTAGATATTGTAATATTTAATTTACATATTTCGATTACTTAAAATGGTTGCACTCGGTGAGTTACTGGCGCTACCTGTTGCTATTTTTACTGCAACACAACTCAGAAAATAAATTACTGATATGATGCCACATTGTGGGGCTTTTAGTTGTAATTTTCAGTCGAAAGGGAACAAGAGAAGCGATATAAGTCTTCACTGCTTTCCTAGCAATTAGTAGAGAAGAAAAGAGTGGGAGGATGCCCATGGACGAATAAAACTTCCTAAAGACCCGCATCTTTGTTCTCTCCACTTTAGCTCTGATGTCTTTGAGGCCTTTAGTAGACCACAGTTACTGAAAGAGCTTATAAACGGCAGAGACAAGAAACGCCAGATGCCATCCTGGCAGGATGTAAACATGCCGATGCTTGTCATAACATAGCTGCAGTCACTGAAAGAGTTTCTATATCTGGGAGCGTTTAGACTCCTTGTGGGGAAAAAAATCAATGGTATGGCATTTGGTTTAAGCCTACACTTTTATCCATCGCCACCTGTGAGCTTTTCCAGTAGCTGTGGTCATTGTATCAGTATTTTATTTTCCGAGGTGTGTTGTGGTAAAAATAGCAACAGATAGCGGCAGTAGCTCATTAAGTGCACCATTTGACCTAATCGAAAAAATGGCACCCCCATAGTCCAAAATATTTATTAAACGATGTGGATTTTTTTAAATAACGTAAATCTTTCATGGGATTTCTACTACATATTTCAGTAGAAAACATGATTTACGTTTTATTAAGCCATATAAGTCTTAACACCCAGGGTTCCCTTTAATATTAGAGTTCAAAAGAACAACATTTAGTTGAAATAGAATTTTTGTGGAACAATGTTTAAGTCTTTACCATCACTTTTGAATTTAATGCATCCTTGCTGAATAAGAGTATTTTAAAAAACACAGTTTTTCTGAACAGTAGTCGTGTATATACAATCTTTCTATGTCTAATTACTGTCTATATTGTACAGTGAATATTTGAAAAGTTAAAATTTTAATGAGCTCTTTTCCATTTCTCTTTGCACCAGGTGAATGACAATCAGGGACTCAGAAAGAAACGGATTTGTCTGCTCTGGAATTGTTTAAGAGAGAAGACATAGTGCTAGAGATTCCATCATGAAATCTACCTCTTCCTCTTCTGATTTTAAAACCATGGGAAACTCGGACTGGGATAGTGTTTCTGCAATCAGCACTTTGCTCTGCATGTTCTAGTATCTCCATAGCCCTGCATGATCAAACTTTATTCTGTAATCTGCTATTAACCTTGTTTGCATGTAACCTGGTGGATGGCATATCTCTCTGCCTTGTAACTGAATTTCACCTAGTACAATTTTTGTATGTTTTGAAGTTGCATATGGGTGTCCTGGCAGGGTAAAGAGATCACTTTCATGCATTTTTAGTGGAAATGTTTTAAGCAGGATGAGTTGCTCATTATGGCCTTTTAATCATTATGTTTATACTTTGTTATACTCTATATTATGTCTATTACAAACAAATATATATATATATATATATATATATATATATATATATATATATATATATATATATGTTTTTGTTTTTTTTCCCATTGTCACAATTGTTTAAATATACCGAATCATACTGTGTGAAAACTATAACACTTCATGGTATTACCAGTATCATAAATTGGGTTTGAGAGAGATTATGTAGCTCCTGTAGCATTTAGCCCAATAAAGAGCATTGCCTTAATCTAAAATTGTTATTTTTCTCACACAGTTTATTTATTTTTGAGGTATGAGTGTACAAAGACTGTACAAGATTGACTCACCATCTAAGGCAATAACATCAAAGTCTAAGCACGCTTTTTAAGACTGTACTGAAATGTAAGAATGCAAAACAGACTTGAAATTCCATAAAAATATTATGCAAGTCAATAAAGTTGTTCAATATGCACATACATGATGTGAATGTCTCAGTGTGTTTTTAAGACTGTTGTCTCCAATAATTCTACACAACATATATGTTACTTAAAAACTCCAGACATTCTGGACGTAGGTTCTTGTATTAGAATATTTTTTCCCCGCGCAATTAATTCTGTGCATATTTATAAGGGAAAAAAACTGAGTAAATGGATAATCTGCTCAGATTATTTATTTACTTAGACAAAGTGAATTGTTTACATTTATTATGATTACAATTACTGGCAGTGACACGAGAATTCGACACTAAATAAGATACAAAAGATGCATAAAGTAAAATAATTTACAAAGGCATAAACACGTGTTGTCTTTAACTTCCGTGTGTTTTTTTTTTTTTTTTTTAAACGTGCTTCTGGCCGTATTTGGTTATTACATTTATATTAAAGACGTGTCTTAAGAATACAGCACGTGCTGTTTTCTGGGTTATAACAAATATTTAAAAATCACCTGGATGAATACAAATCTGAACAGAGAGAACGGCTTTTATTCTTGTCGGAACCTTTGTACAGAATGGGCGGTTTCGCCCCGGACATATTTAACGTTAGTGCTGTACCATTTCACGTTTTAAACTTTTAATACACATATTGACATATTTTTTATTTACTGTTATTTTAAATATGCATTTGTACATTATATGTGGGTTGTAAATGTCTTTATATGTGACGTTCTATCTATTTTTATTAAGGAACACATATGCTCTCTTTTGATTGGTTGCTTTGATACGCGTTGGTTCTAGAATTCGACGTGCATTATGGGTAACTGCATGTTTGACAGTAATATAAGTTTATTTATATTGTTACTACAATAAAAACAAAGTCTGTGGTTTTACTTACATTATATATATAACCGGAACAATAAGAACAATGTTACAAATTTTAATAGAATGTGATTGTGAGGGTTGTTTTTCTCATCGATGATAATGGTGAACACTTTTGAATGTGGAAATATGTCTCATTTTAACAAACAAACAAACCGTGTTCACTATATGTGAACTGAATTGAGTCGATATTTATAGTAGTTATGAACATTTGAAGCGTTGCTGATTATAGAAATACCGTCGTTTAGATGTTACTTTTCTAATCGCTGTTTCGTATACAGTGTGGTTGTGATGCTAACCACTGAAAACCGTCTGTGAGACACCTAGTGTCAAAATGGACCCGAGTTGGTTTTACTGAGTGAAGGTTAAGACTATACTTTCAGGGATCATTTCTATAGTTCTTGACTAGGAAATGTGTTTCGAAAGTGTTGCGTCTCCCAAACCACGATGATGAGTTTTGATACTCTTTTCTGAGCGTGAATCGGATGTAGAGTAATGATTTACTTCATAAGCTCTGCGTCATTGATGAACGTTCTGTATTGTGATTTTTGCAATATGGAGGAAAAGAGTATGAACAGAGTGGTTTTATTACTTGTTAACAACATTGCAAAGCTTTGTGTTTGTTATTGTAAAACATTACAAACATTGGAATCTTTAATGAACTGTTATAATAGCGTTAATGAGGAAAAGCAAAAATAGAGAGTGTGAGCATTCCTGTAAATGAAAACACTCAAATGTGATAATTTTTTTGTTTGCCGTTTTTTTTGTTAGTGTTCTGTTGGTACTGTGTTACTGTATTTAAGAAAGTGTCACAGATTACTTGAGTTTCTGTTGTTAAAAGAATGGTGGGACTATACTTTCAGAAATCATTTCTTTAGTTTTTGACTAAAAGATGTTTCAGATGTGATGAGTCTAGTTCAGTTGCAACTTTTTACCACTGTTGTTAGCTTGTGTCACCATCTCTCAGATTCAGAGTGTCAAAATTGACCTGTGCTAGTTTTACTGAGTGGAGGTTAAGACTATACTTTCAGGGATCATTTCTATAGTTCCTGACTAGGAAATGTGTTTCTAAAGTGTTGTGTCTCTCTAACCACGATGATGAGTTTTGATACTTTTTTCTGAGCATGAATCGGGTGTAGAATAATGATTTACTTCATAAGCTCTGCATCATTGATGAATGTTCCGTACTGTGATTTTTACAGTACAGAGGAAAAGAGTATGAACAGAGTGGTTTTATTAGCTGTTAACAACTTTGCAGTGTGTTCTAAAATTGAAAGTCATTGGGAACATGAAAATCTGTAAAAAACCATTGCAGTGGTGTTAATGAGTAAGAACAGCAATCGAAAGTGTGTGCACTTCTGCAAATAAAAATACTGAAAAGTAAGATTTTTTTTTGTGTGTGTTCTGTTGGTACTGTTACCATATTTAAAAAGTGTCATAGATTACTTGAGTTTCTGTTGTTAAAAGAATGGTGGGACTATACTTTCAGAAATCATTTCTTTAGTTTTTGACTAAAAGATGTTTCAAATGTGATGAGTCTATTTCAATTGCAACTTTTTACCACTGTTGTTAGCTTGTGTCACCATCTCTCAGATTCAGAGTGTCAGAATTGACCTGTGCTGGTTTTACAGAGTGAAGGTTAAGACTATACTTTTAGGAATCATTTCTGTAGTTTTTGACTAGGAAATGTGTTTTGAAAATGATTTGTTTCTCAAACTGCGATGATAAGTCTTGATACTCTTTTCTGAGCATGAATCAGATGTAGAATAATGATTTATTTTATAAGCTGTACATCATTGATGAATGTTTTGTGTTGTTGTTTTGAAATACAGAGGAAAAGAGTATGATCAGAGTGGTTTTGTTCACTGTTATTGATTGGATAAGATTTTTTTTTTTTTTTGGTAAGTGTGTTTTGTTATTGTTTTGGGTTATAATCAGTTTTTTTTAAGGATGATATTGTATTTCATAAGGTTTATATCGTTGATTTTTTTATTTCTTTAATGTGTTTTATATTTTGGTTTCGGTCATTATGTGATGTGCTTTTTATGTAAGAATAATAGAAAAGTGAGTTTGGTGTAATAATTCTTTTCAGAAGTTTTATACCATTATTGAATATTACATATATTGTTTTTTTGTTTGTTTGTTTTTTTTAGTGTGGAGGAAAAGGGTATGACCAGAGATGGTTTTATTAATTGTTCATGAAAGTCTTTAAAAAACAAATTGTTTTTATTGGGTTTATATATATATATATATATATATATATATATATACTTTTTTTATAATTCTATTTATAATAATAATAATAATAATAATAATAATAATTATTATTATTATTATTATTATAGTTATTATTAAAAAAGTTTTTTATTCCATTTTATGATTAACTGAAATAAATTACTTACATATGGTTCCTTTAAGGACATTAAAAAAGCTTTTTGAGGTTTAACTTCTCACTGCTTTTTTAGATTAGGTTGTTTCATTATTATTCAGAATTGACCTGTGCTGGTTTTACTGAGTGAAGGTTAAGACTATACTTTTAGGAATCATTTCTATAGTTCTTGACTAGGAAATGTGTTTCGAAAGTGTTGTGTTTCTCAAACCACAATGATTTTTGATATTCTTTTCTGAGCATGATATTTAATCTGATTTATGATGTTTTTTTTTTTTTTTTACTGAGGAAAAGGGTAAAGGACATTAAAACAGTTTTTTTATTTGCCATTTATCATGATTAACTGAAATAAATTACTTACATATGGTTCTTTCTTTTTATTTTTAATTATTTTTTTTTTTGTAAGGACATTAAAAAAGCTGTTTGAGGTTTAACTTCTCACTGCTTTTTTAGATTAGGTTGTTTCACCATCTCTCAGATTCAGAGTGTCAGAATTGACCTGTGCTGGTTTTACTGAGTGAAGGTTAAGACTATACTTTTAGGAATCATTTCTATAGTTCTTGACTAGGAAATGTGTTTCGAAAGTGTTGTGTTTCTCAAACCACAATGATGAGTTTTGATATTCTTTTCTGAGCATGAATCAGATGTAAAGTAATGATTTATTTCATATGCTCTACATCATTGATGAATGTTCTGTATTGCTGTTTTGCAGTACTGAGGAAAAGGGTATGATCAGAGTGGTTTTGTGAATAATTAAAAATAGATAAACAGTGTTTCTGTCATTTGAAGTGATTTATCAATATTAAGCTTTGAAAACAATGGTTATAGTGGTATTAACGATTGTTAAGAACAGTAGTAGAAACTGTGTGCTTTTGCAAATAAAAGTACTTTCAAGAAATGATTCTTTATTTTTAATTATTTTTTTTTATATGTGTTCTGTTGATATTGTGTCACCATATTTAAGAAAGTATCACAGATTACCTGAGTTTCTGTTGTTAAAAGAATGGTGGGACTATACTTTCAGAAATCATTTCTTTAGTTTTTGACTAGAAGATGTGTTTCAAAAGTTGATGAGTCTTTCAGTTGCAACTTTTTGCTGCTGTTGTTAGCTTGTGTCACCATCTCTCAGATTCAGAGTGTCAGAATTGACCTGTGCTGGTTTTACTGAGTGAAGGTTAAGACTATACTTTCAGGGATCATTTCTATAGTTCTTGACTAGGAAATGTGTTTCAAAAGTGTTGCGTTTCTCAAACCACGATGATGAGTTTTGATACTCTTTTCTGAGCATGAATCAGATGTAGAGTAATGATTTATTTCATATGCTCTACATCATTGATGAATGTTCTATATTGTTGTTTTGCAGTACTGAGGAAAAGGGTATGATCAGAGTGGTTTTGTGAATAATTAAAAATAGATAAACATAGTGTTTCTGTCATTTGAAGTGATTTATCAATATTAAGCTTTAAAAACAATGGTTATAGTGGTATTAACGATTGTTAAGAACAGTAGTAGAAACTGTGTGCTTTTGCAAATAAAAGTACTTTCAAGAAATGATTCTTTATTTTTAATTTTTTTTTATATGTGTTCTGTTGATATTGTGTCACCATATTTAAGAAAGTATCACAGATTACCTGAGTTTCTGTTGTTAAAAGAATGGTGGGACTATACTTTCAGAAATCATTTCTTTGGTTTTTGACTAGAAGATGTGTTTCAAAAGTTGAACTCTTTCAAGTTGAACTTTCAGTTGCAACTTTTTGCTGCTGTTGTTAGCTTGTGTCACCATCTCTCAGATTCAGAGTGTCAGAATTGACCTGTGTTGGTTTTACTGAATGAAGGTTAAGACTATACTTTTAGGGATCATTTCTATAGTTTTTGACTAGGAATTGTGTTTCGCAAGTGTTGTGTCTTTCAAACCACAACGAATGAGTCTTGATATTCTTTTCTGAACATGAATCAGGTGTAGAGTAATGATTTATTTCATAAGCTTTATGTGATTGATGATTGTTCTGTGTTGTTGTTTTTCTGTACAGAGGAAAGGAGTATGGTCAGAGTGGCTTTATTCACTGTTATTGATAGAATAAAGAATTTGTGTTTTGTTTTTTGTTTTTTTTTTAAGCTCTTGTCTAGGAAATGTGTTTTGAAAGTGTTATGTCTTCCAAACCATGATGATGAGCCTTGATGTTTTTTTTTTTGTTGTTTCTGAGCATGAATCAGGTGTAGAGTAATGGTTTGTTTTATAAGCTCTACATTATGGATGAATGTTTTGTATTGTTCTTTTGTAGTACAGAAGAAAAGGGTATGATCAGAGTGGTTTTACTCCTTGTTAATGAATTTGAAAATATTTTTTAGAATTATAATAACAGTAATAGTAATAATTATTAATATTGGCTTTTGGTGGTATTTAATCTGCTGCTTTTCTCTTTTAAGGACCTTTTTAAAAAGCTGTTTTAGATTAGGTTGTTTCCCCATCTCTCAGATTCAGAGTGTTGGAATTGGCCTTTGCAGGTTTTACTGAATGAAGGTTAAGGTTATACTTTTTTATATTATTTCAGTAGTTTTTGATTAGGAAATGTGTTTTGGAAGTGTTTTGTTTTCTAAACCACAATGCTGAGCCTTGATGCTTTTTTCTGAGTGTGAATCAGGTTCTTCTTAAACTCTACAACACTGATGAATGCTCTATCTTACTCTTTCTTGCAGCAGAAAAGAAAAAGGTATGATCAGAGTGGTTTTACTTATTGTTAATAACAGATTAAGGAATTTGTAAAGTTATTTTGTTTTCTATCGTGTTTCTTACATTTTGTCTTTGGGTGATATGTTCTGTTTTATCTTTCGTGAAAAAAAAAATATTAATAGTAAAAGCTATAGTGCTCTTAGCTGTATGATATTTCTTAAATTCAAATGCAGTTATTGTAATATCATGGAAGGTGAGTAAATATATGATTCTATATGAATCTTATATGAATATATGGGTCATAATTATGAAAAACTTTCTAGTAATTATGACAGTATTTCATAATGGGAAACTTTCTGGTAATTATGACTTAGTATGTCATAATAATGACAACATTTCATAATAATGAGTTACTTTCTCCTAATAATGACATTGTTTCTCGTAATAATGACTTAGCTTCTCATAATAATGAGAAACATTCTTGTAATAATAACTTAGGTTCTTGTAACAATGAGAAACTTTCTTGTAATAATGAGAAACAGTTTTGCAAGATTGTTCATGTTTTTTTTGTTTTTTTTTTAATAGTAGTCAAGTCAAGTTACTATTATTTATGTAGCACTTTTTACAAGCAGCTTTACAGGGAAATAGTGTGTCAAAATAGTGTTCCGTTCTATTCTGGCCAGACGAAACAAGCAATTTAATTCTAGGCTGCAACAAAGTCAGATTGTGCAGAGGACTCATCTGTTTCCGGTGGGCAATCTTGGAGACAACGTTTTAGGAAAGGGATCTGTCTCTGGAGTTCATCTAGTTGACGTGGTCTCCGCTAACATTCAGGGCTGTCAAAGTCTTCTCTAGGTGCTGATACACCATCTGGTCTGGATACGGACTGGATCCAAGTGGCTGCAGTGACCATCTGATCTTGATACAGTCTGACCTCAGAATAAGAAAGAAACAGACAAATATTAGCATAGATGCCATTCATTTAACAATGTAACGTACATAAGGTGTTTTGGGAAGTGTTCCCAGTTTCGTCTGACCTAATTAATGCAGCCTAACTATCCTTTAATGGATTTGAATTAAAGAGATGTATTAGTGTTTTATGTGTAAACCAGATTAAAGAGATGGGTTTTTAATCTAGATTTAAACTGATGGTGTCTGCCTCCCAAACAGTGTTGGGTAGACTGATCCAGAGTTTGGGAGCTAAATATTAAAAGGATCTGCCGGCCGCAGTTGCCAGAGAGTATATATATAGTATATAATGCAAAACTGCTTGAAAAGGTGTCTAAGTTTGTATGGTGATAAAAGTTCAATTTTAGCAGTTTAAACAACAGAGAGTAATAATAATATTGCAACAGAAAAACAAAGCTATACCGAGCTACAATTGCAAAACCGAAAGGAGTCAACTCAATACTAAGTCATTATTACAAGAAAGTTTCAGATGTTACGAAATGCTGACGCAGGGTTCTGCATTCTTACATCGAAGACGAATGTGCTGTGCCTTGTTTACAAGCAGAGGTTTTGGAACAACATGAGAGTGAGTAATTAATGGCAGAACTTTTTTGGGTGAACTATCCCTTTTAAGTTATTATTATGATAAAGTTTCTCATTATTATGAGATCATTATTAAGGTCAATTTTCTCAATATAATAAGAAACTCAGTCATAGTTATGAAAAGATTTCTCAAATATGATACTAAATCATAGCTATGAGAAAGTTTCTCATTATTGAGATAAGTCATTATTGTGAGAGAGTTTCTCAGTATACTGAGATACATGAAGTTTTTCATTATTATGATTGACAGAATCATATTTTTACTCACCTGTGGTGGAAATGGGCTTCCATAAAATGTTTAGAAACCTGTGACACAACATCTGAGTTACAGTCCCTTACTCAAACAGAAGACTGGAGTAAGTTTGAGAACAGCCACAGAGTTTGCTTAAGCCGGGCTCACACTACGGAGGTTTTAAAATCCTAACCGATTATTAAATCTGGTTGCAGTGCAAGGAGAATCTTTGCAGATTATCTTTCCTCAAATCTTAAACATGCACACACTACAAGATTTGAAAATTGTGGTGCATCACGCACTACAAGATATTATTATCCCGGAGGGAGCGCCTCACGTGATGTGACACAGCAGATCTCATTTTAGCAACTAATGTTTACATATGTTAGTACGTTCAAAACTAAGGCGATTTCACTCCAGAGATTCTATTTCTCCTTACAGGTTGTGATGCGTTTTAGACACATTATACAGACAGTGTGACTACAAAAACCTTAAGAAGCAGTTTCCTTCTCCTCTATACAATGGAGCCATACAACAGCTGTTTGCGGTCGCGCATTGGCTGTTGTAAAAGTACTGACGTAATCATATAGCCGTCATCATCTTAAATCGGGCTAAAAATTCTGTAGTGTCAGCCTGGCTTTAGATGTTTTTCTTGAGTCCTGTCTGACTATTAACCGGAAGGAAGCTTTCTAGTCAAATTAGCGTATATTCTGAGTTGATAATCTAATGTTAAACCTATAAAAATGTTTTTAAAAGCACATGGCTCCATAGCGCCATCACTTTGCAATGTCGCAATGACCGTCATTTGTCACTGTAAAACACAAAAAACACAATTTGTTGAGTCAGCTTAAAATAATGTTTCCCTGCTGCCTTAAAATTTTAAGTTCAGTCAACTCAAATAAGTTTAGTCAACTTGAAATGTTAAGTTGTACTAAGTGACAACTTAGATATTTGTGTTTGTAAAACTTAAAAGCAAGGTAACCCAGCTGCCTTAAAATTTTAAGTTGAATCAACTCAAGTATCAAAGTTGTCACTTAGTACAACTTAACATTTCAAGTTGAATAAACGTTTTTTGAGTTGACTTTACCAAAAATTTTAAGGCAGCCAGGGTAACAAATTATTTTAAGCTGACTCAACAAATTGTGTTTTTTTTTTTTGTTTTTTACAGTGTACATACTCTACATTAAACTTTGCTGATTGAGCCACTGACAAATGACAGTCATTGCAACTTCGCAAAGTGATGGCGCTATGGAGCCATGTGCCTCTTAAAAATTTTAGGTTTAACATTAGATTATTAACTCGGAATATACGCTAATTTGACTAGAAACACCGGAGACCGGAAACACCAAGAATCCTTCCGGTAAATAGTCAGGAAAAATGTAAATAATTGAAATCTTTATAACAATACTTAGACTAAATACATAAAATGCCAGTTTATAAATAAATACTACACTATATATTCAAACTTACTCTTGTGATTAATGCTTATCTTTATCTCGATTAAAGATAAGCATTCTTATTAAAGGGGTCATCGGATGCCCATTTTCCACAAGTTGATATGATTCTTCAGGGTCTTAATGAAAAGTCTATAATATACTTTGGTTAAAAATTCTTAATGGTTGTGTAAAACACCCTTTTTACCTTGCCAAAATAAGCTCTGCAAAAAGCTCTCATTCAGTGTTGCCAGATCGGGTTGACGATTTCCAGCCCAAAAGCTCACCAAAACCCGCCCACTTCAACAAAAACCAGCCCAAAATTTTTACTGCCAAAATAATGTGATGGAATTTTATTGCCATGTCAATCAAGGTTGATAAGGACGATTTTTATCTCCTTAAAAAAATAAAGATGACAAAATAAAATAAAGATAAATCAGTTTCACAGGAATATGGATCAAAACAGGGCAAATGCATTAAAGGGAGTCAGCATCGTGTAGTCCCCATATTCAGTTTTGATTTTTATTAAATCATTCAACTGTTCTCTTATTTCAGTTACAATTATACTTAGAAATTTTCTATTCATCTCTCACTACGTGTAATTCCACGTTGTGAGGTTTAAGTCACTCTAAAACTTTTTATCGTGTAACTTATATTTAGGCCACTTTGCCATCGCAATCACTCAAATAAAATGAATGAATGAATATATAGCTGCACATTCAAAATCTTGCCCTTTATAGCGCCAAAACCCCGTCACTCACGAGTCATCACATCTCACCAACATAAAATATGGTAAATTGATTGACAGGTCTCTGTCAAATGATGTTGATGACTGCACTACACATTTTTTTTTACTGTGATACTTTGAGCTCGAACATATTAAAATAACATGACTAAAGATAAAAGCGAAGAAAAAAGCAGCTGATTGGGCGGCTTTTAATTGTTTTAAAGCAGCCCAAATTTTGTCTACCCGCCCAATGCGTTATTCTCCGGTCCAAGCCGATCAAAAGAAGCCCAATTGGGCGGCAACCCGCCCAATCTGGCAACACTGCTCTCATTCTGGTCGAGGCTTTAAATGCAAATGAGCTCTGCTCGCCCCGCCCCTCTCTTCTCTGTGTGGAGGGACGAGTCTGTTTGCTTTAGCCGCGTTTAGCCGTTAAACTTGATAAGTAGCACATTACTGGGAAAGGCGATTGCAAAAATTCATTAAAAAAACCTTATACTCACTTCTGCTGTAGGTGAAGCTGGATCACGAATGATTCCAGCGAACATAGACGGATATATGTAGATCGGGAGGCGCATTCCCTTCATGAACAAACAGATGTCGGGAGTAAATGACGACCACTATGTTCATTATTACATCCAGTAACACAGCACCTCAATCGCTCAATCAGAGATATTCTTGTTTAATTTATATCCCTGCTCCGGCATCCAAACAAACAGGTCGGACTGTTACAGCTGATGTGAGGTAAGACGCTCATGTCAATCAACTATCGTGGGAGTATGGAAGGCCGGATTATTAAAAATTTCTTTACACGTGTCACGTCACGTGTACAGACGTTATAACGCGTGTACACGTAATTGCGTCTACACACGTTATTTCGTGTACAGACGTTCGTAAACACAAGATTTCCGGTGTCAAAATAAAAGTCACATCCAAAATAAAAGTCACAAAACCCTGCGCAAAACCTACACTGTGTTTATTTATTGATTTATTTGTGTATTATTATATTTATTATTATTAAGTACATTTTGAGGCAAAACATAAGGTGCCTTATAAAACATTAATATAATAATATTAATAATGTAATATAATTGTAAATAGTTATTTGTTTAATTTATTTTTTTCCTGTTTCTTGTTCATGATATATAAAATAATGCTTGAAACTTAAGGGCGTTTTATATGAAATACACTTTAATCACAAGATTCAAAAGAAATGTTTACTCCAAAGCCAAAAACATGTGCAGTTTTCTATATGAAAACTAAAAACATTTCAATAAAAATCTAAACACACACACACACACAGCAGCAGCAGCAGCAGCAGCATAATTTTAGAAATAATTTTATTAAGTGAACAATTCACTCTTAGGCCCATTTTGACAATCCTGGTTGTCCTCCATGCTAATCTCGTTGTCTGGTAGTGCTGCTGGTCTGCAGATGGATACTACAGTCTACAGTTTTATGTTGATTATTTGTATTACTTATGGTGGATGTATCCTATGTTGTTGGATGTTCCCTATGGATGTTCCCCATCTTGTTGTGTACAATTTTGCAATAAAAAAAAAAACAGTTCCCCGATTGTGATTGGTTGAACTGTGTTCAAAGTTGTTGCGTTCAATACACCTGTGAAAAAATATTTATTTAAAGTTTTTATTTATTTATTTTAAGTATATTTATTTTATGTTATTGTTTTTACAAAAGCTAAACTTTTTTTTTTATTAAAGCTTATTGCTTTATTGAGTGTAATCTTTTTCACAAAAACTCCATATGTTAAATTTTGGGATCACTTAAGCAGTGTAAACTTTTTTCTTTCCACCTGTATTTTAAAATGTATTTCGTATTTTCATTAATTTTAATAAATATGTATTGTTACATGTGTAATAAAGTTTGTAAATTATATTTTTAATGAAAATAACTATTTTAATATATGTCACTGAAACTAACTCCTCTAACGCACGTATTTTGAAATGCCGCCTCCTTCTAGGTCATAATACGATGTCATTATCATGTGACTAATAGATAGCACTGACATATCCGGAAAGAGAAAATGACGTACCGCCAAGTGCGTTAGTGCGTATTTTGGTACGTCACTTTTATATGTATTATTAATTATTGACAGGTCATTATGTAGAGATTTATGTCACTATTATATGTTTAATTAATTTTATGCAAATTTCGATGTTTCCGGCCTTGCCATTGGCCAAACATTAACGTCTGTACACGAAATAACACGTGTAGACGCAATTACGTGTACACGCGTTATAACGTCTGTACACGTGACGTGTAAAGAAATTTTTAATAATCCGGCCTTCCATATGGGAGTGGCCTCTGTGGGTGTGACATCACAACGACAGGCATCTGAGATGACTCGATTTGAAAAAAAAGGGATATTATTTTTACAGATTAAATCCACTGCATGGATTTTTATCATTATAGGGTAGATTTGTACATACACTGCCAACACACATTCATGTTCAAACATGTAAAAGTTAACTTAGCATCCAATGACCCCTTTAAACTATTAAAAAACTAATAAGGTTTCTATATCCAAAACCTTATTTTTAGCTAACTTTAAGAAAACACTCAACTCAAACTTTTTTTTAATCTCTACTGCATTAATACAACATATCACGTCCTTCAATGAAGTAATGTTTATTAAACATATTCTTTTCTGGTAAATGACATCACAAAAAACTTTATAGTATTGCAAACATAAGATTGCATTGAAATGTTTCATATATAAGATCTTATTTTTAACGAACCTTTCAAAACCACTCTGTTCATACTCTTTTCCTCCATACTGCGTAAAAACAGTATAGAACGTTCTTCAATGAGATAGAACTTATGAAGTGAATCATTATTCTACCCCCGATTCACGCTCAGAAAAAAGTATCGAAAGTCTTCATCGTGGTTTGGGAGACGCAACACTTTCGAAACACATTTCCTAGTCAAGAACTATAGAAATGATCCCTGAAAGTATAGTCTTAACTTTAACTCAGTAAAACCAGCTCGGGTCGACTCTGACACTATGTGTCTCATAGACGGTAAGTGGTCTCAAATTGATGAGAAAAGTTCGGATCATCTCTAATGCGTAAAAGGTAACTAATACGGTTATTAACTAATGTCACGTGCATATATATTGGACACAGTTTTTCTAATCCAATTAGTTATTTCTCAAAAGCGTTCGATGTAGCATGGTAACTTGTAAGTGTGGTTTTCAGACTGGTTAGAACATGTCGTTCTACTGTCGTTCTCATATAATATGTAGAATCAACAAAAAATGTAAAGGTTTCTGATTTTTGATTGTGTAACAAATTAATTCTTATTAACCGGTCGCACATGTTTTTAGGCCCGTGTCTCTTTAAACTCCTCCCTGCTGTGAGTGATGACGCGAGCGGCGCAAAACAGCTGACGTCACGCTCACACGGGTTGTTTTCTTGCGAGTCCGTGTACTTCAGACAACAGCTTAATCTCTCATAGTGTTATTAAAACGCACCATATCTTTTTTTAGCAGTCATAAGCGTTTCCTTTAGGTTTATTATTCACTCATATAAACGGCTGTTAGCTCGCTACAACACTGAATAGGGTCGTAGCTAATGCTAATGGTGGCGTTGGGTATTTCTTGAATTTCTGTTTCATTTCGTCAGGCCTCTTCAAACTGACACCGCTGAGAGATTCAAGCGTTTGTTTTCGTTTTGGCAGTCGAGAATGAACTGGATTTTCCCCCTGTCCAAGGGTTCTGGATCGATCCCTCCTCTGAACAGTTTACAGAAACAAAGACAGAGACAGATCGAGTCTCTCAAAGCTGCTCACTCCAAGTAAGTCTCACTGAATGGCAAACCTAGAGAGCCGAATACCTAGACAGCGTTTAGGTAATTTAGGATGGCAACAGAGAGAACGCTAGGATATAAGGCAGTCATACATAAATGAATTCTGTACATTATTTCAGCCTTGACAACACGTGCTCGGTGGTCTGATCAGAGAAACGAATCGTCTGGAAACCCCAATCTGCGTTGTTGTTGTTTGTGCGTGCGCGTTCACGCATGTGTTCTGGATGTGCTGTCCATGTTTCAGATTAAAGTATTAGGTATTCATAGTTTACTCCAGATCCCTTCTTACTCTACAGGACAGGTCTTAAATTAGTCGCACGGTACACTTGTTGTCATTTTTTTTAAACATACCGATAGAGCCATTTTGTTCCTGAGCAGGTTTAACTTCCTTAATTCTAAGTAACATTTTACTTATTCAGAGCACATGATTTTTGACCTATTTACACAATGGTGAGCTCATTAAAATCTGAACCACTTATATTTCACGTTTCTCATAGGAAACTGCCAATCTACACTACCAGTCAAAAGTTTATTTTTATTTTTTTAGATAAGTCTTTTCTGCTTATCAAGCCTGGATTTATTTGATCCAAAATAGAACAAAAGCAGTAATATTTTGAAATATTTTTACTATTTAAAATAACTGACTTTTATTTAAATATATATTAAAATGTAATTTATTCCTGTGATCAAAGCTAAATTTTTAGTATTGCAACTCCAGTCATGATTTTTCAGAAATCATTAAAATATGCTGATTTGCTGTTCAAGAAACATTTATTATTATTATTACGATTATCAATACTTAAAACAGTTGAGTACATTTTTCAGGATTCTTTGATGAATAGAAAGATCCAAAGATAAGCATTTATCTGAAATAAAAAGCGTTTATAACATTACACACTAAACCATTCAAAAGCTTGGAGTCAGTATTTTATTTTATGATCAAATAGGATGATAAAGACATTTATAATGTTACAAAAGATTTCAATTTCAGATAAATGCTAATATTTCTATTTAAGAAACCTGAAAAAAATAATATATGTACATATATATAATATTATTATTTTCAAATCAGAATATTAGAATGATTTCTAAAGGATCATGTGATTGGAGTAATGATGCTAACAATTCAGCTTTGAAATCAAAGGAATAAATTACATTTTAAAATATTTATAAAAAGTTCTTTTAAATAGTAAAAATATTTCAGATTTGTTCTGTTTTTGCTGTTCTTTGGATCAAATAAATGCAGGCTTGGTGAGCCGAAGAGACTTTTGACTGGTAAAATATGACTGTTTTCTAACATGTTTCCCCAAACACTCCCCCATCCTCCACTGGGATTGGCTGAGATTTACTAACACGTGGAGGCAGTGATATATTGTTAGTATTAAAACAAAATACTTAATTATTTGTCTGTGACTGAATCTGTACATGATGTCTTAATAGTATTGCAGAAATCCAGAAGGATGTAGAGTACAGACTTCCTTTTACTGTCAACAATTCTACTATTACTGTTAATATGTAAGTATATTTTGCATTATATGCATTTATATGAATACGTTTGCATGGTTTTGAGTGTGATCTAATCAAATTTGACATTTGCTGTCATTCACAGCTTGCTCCCACCACAGTTCCCTCAGGAGAAACCAGTGGTCAGCGTGTTTCCACCAGTAGGTCATCATTTAGTAGACAGTAACAATGGAACAATGGTTACCAGCCCACTCATAACTAATGTAAGTTTTTCATAATTTTCTATCAGTTTTGCAATATCTGAACGTGTCTTTGAAGTCAACATGATATCAAAATTATTCTTTCTTACTTTCATACATGTTCCTGGTCTTATTGTGCGATTCATCAGTTCACATATCAGAAAGTAAAAATGTTTGTCTTCATAATCTTTCATCAAGTGTAATAATTAGCTCTACTTTTGACTTCTTTTCATTTTCTGTGATGTCATCGTAGCCAGAGTTTCCCTATGTAGGGCAGACTTAAAATGTCTGTGGTTGGAGTATCAAATGATCATCTGCTAAACAGAACCAGCTGATAATTATTTCTTTTGATCTGATATGTGGCATCTCAACTTGCCAATCACACACAAACTGATCACTTTTTTATGACGCAAGACGTGAACCTTCTCACACTGTGCTTAGTGTAAAAATTTAAAAAGACAGAAAATGCTATTTATTAAAAAATAATTCAATATAAAATATGCAGCTATTATTATGAATACATTAATAACTCAACAAATAATGCGTAATTGAATTGTATATTTAATTTAATTACACATTTCATGATCCAGTTTATTCCTAAACCATAAAATCAGGTCACATGCTGTTTTGTGTTGACTTTGAACTGCGTAGCTATCTAGCATGTATTACAGAACACTACAGAAAAAGTTCCATAAGCTCAACCATTATACTTTTTTTTTTTTCTTTTCCACTCCAGTTTGGAATGCATTCAGATTTAGGCAAAGTTATTCAGAGTTTGCTAGATGAGTTTTGGAAAAGTCCTCCTGCCTTGATGTCCGGTCCCACTTTTCCTTAGTGAGTATTTTTCACCATTTTACCAGTAGTTAAATCATGTCTAACAAGGAAAATGTCTAATATGTGTTTTCGTTGTTATCTTCGTCTTGTGTCTCAGTATGTACAAACCATCGGGGATGCCTCCTTACCCAACTCAGAGCTTCCATTTTGTTCCTGCCTTCCCACCACAGGATGGTCAGCGGCCTATCGGCCCTGCCCCTGTGCCACATGCAGGGATGGAGCCTCAACAAGCTCCTCTGCGACCAGCAGCACCGGTTTATGGACTCATCACAGACCTTCCTCTTCCTGTACCAACTGCAGACTCACAGGTATCTAACAACCATTCAGCCAGTTAGTTTATTAAGATTACAGTTTCTGTATTTTTACACAGCTATAGATATTTTTGATGAAATCCAAGAGCTTTCTGATCCTGCATAGGCAGCAATGTAACTACCATATTCAATGGTCTACAGTATATTTAGAGACACTAGCACACATTTGCCTGTGGCTGAGTACTTGTGTTTTGAGAAATGTAAAAAGATTACTTGAGTTCTTGAGACTGCCACGTTTTTACATTTTGTTCACAATTTAAAAAATTCAAACCACATACAAATGTGTAATGGGTTGATTTGGTAGAAATCATGCTTTAAGTTCATTTATGATGTTCAGACTACAAAAGTAGGATTTGAGATGTTGTAAACAAATTAAAACAAAAACTTTTGGTAGTACATTTGCATGTAGCTTTATGTTTCGATTTTCTCTACCATCCCTGTAATCTGCTACATGTCTCAGTTAGACTAAAAACAAGGCCACAATACTTCTTTTACAGTAATCTTTATGTCTGTTTCTCACCACACGTAATATTAGGCATGATTTTGTAAATTAGGACATTATAAAAAAAATCGTATGACACAAGTTTGTGTTATGTGATACAAAGTCATAATTATGAGATGAAAAGCTGAAAGACTTGAGATAAAAAGTGTCAGTAATAAGGAAAAAACAACTGTGACTTTTTTTTGATATTATATGTATGATCCTTATCTCATAATTATGAGGTAGAATGTACTAATTTCGACTGTTATCTCATATTTATGACTTATCTCATATTTTGACTTATTAGGACTGACAATAATAGGCACTCAGACTAAGAGGTTACAGTTTTAACACTGTTAGTAAAGGCATCTTTTTTTATTTCTACCAAAAAGAAGTTGAAATTGAGATGAAATTATGTTAAAAATTAGGTCTTACTAAGTAAATATGAGATAAAAGTGGAAATTATGATAAAAAGATAAAAAGTCCCAATTATAACAGAAAATACATTTTTTGATACTATTTCATCTTTCTCATTATAACAGTTTGTCAACTTTGGTGTATCAAAACTATTACATACAAAGTCATAGTTATGAGTCACGTTTATGATATAAAACTGTCGTATCTTATAATTTCAGCTTTTTATTTCATAAGTATGCCTTAATATGTCATAATTGTAACGTTTTTACTTATATTTTTGACATTTTATGCCATAATTATGGTTGACCTTTCAACCATAAAATCAAAATATTGATAAAGTGGCCTTTAATGTTGTCCAGTTGAAGTTCTAAGCAATGTATATTACTAATCAAAAATAAAGTTTTACGGTAGGAAATTTACAAAAGGTTGTCATGGAACATGGTCTTTACTTAAATGATTTTTGGCATAAAAGTAAAACGATAGTTTTGACCCATGCAATGTATTGTTGGCTATTACTACAAATATAACCGTGCTACTTATGACTGCTTTTGTGGTCCAGGGTCACATATCACACTGAACTAAGCACTGAAAAGCCACTACAACTTATTAATCAGAATAGTCTTTTGCAATATATGAAGCGACATTCAATAATGGAGGACATTACTCATCCATTGTTTGAAAAAAGATGTCTGTCCAGTCTGATGCACATTCATCATGCTGTAACAGGCACAAAAGCGCTTTCTATTCAGTAAATCTGAAGCACAGAGTGGTGTGAAACAGGAACACACATTCAAGCCACAATAACCTTTAAATGCTCACTTTTGGTGTTCTTCTTATGCAGTCAGGTCTGAATGGACACATATACAAGATGCCTGAAATCCCAGATACATTTCCAGAACTGTCTGAGATGAGGTACAATACATTAAGCCTTGTTTTTCAAAATATACTAAAATACGTTTTATCCGAACACATGAATTTGACACATTATCTCATCTTTCTGGTGGGTTTGTCTGTTTGTACCCTCCTAGTAATTCTCAACTGAAGGACATGAGCGATCAAGATGACGTGCTGTTGGAGTTCTTCATGTGTCTGCCTCAGCTCAAACAAGTAACCTCTGACAAAGAGGAACTAGTCAACAACATAGTGGAAATGGCCAGTGAGTTTTCTGAGCGTACTCCAGTTTGAGCTAATTACTAACCTCTAGATCAGGGAATTTTCTTGTAAATAAATAATACATAGATCATTTGAATCAAGCTAGTCCTTAAAAATATAAACTCATACCTGTCACATCAGTGTTTTTGGAAGTTTGCAAATAATTGTGTCAATTTGTCTTTCTTGCAGAGAAGAACCTACAGCTCGAGCCTCAACTGGAAAACAAGAGACAAGAGATGTTGTGTAAAGTATGTTCTTTCACAAATACGGATACAAATACTTGGGTCTAAAAGTCTGTGCTTTAATTTTTAAATTCAACTTGCATAATAGTAGCATTTTTTTCACAATTGTGACCTTTAATGTGAAATCCAGGCTAAAGTCTCAAAATCTAATTACGAGATAACAATCATCGAAGATTGATTTCTTTAACTATGATTTCAATATTTGACATGGCCTTACTCAGTCAGTATAAAAGATATCAAGGTTACATTTTCACAGAATGTTCTACATTATAAAGGATGATTTATGTAAAAAAAAATTCCCAAAAATGACTTTAGCTGGGTTTTCACAGCCAGACTCACAATTTGTCTCAGACTTTTGGAGCCCACTGAATATTACAATATAAATTCTTGTCAATATCTATCAATTTAAGTATGCTAACAATTATCTGGTGTTTTATTTTCTGTAGTATGAACAGTTAACCCAGATGAAGTCTGTATTTGAAACCAAAATGCAGAGGCAACATGAGCTGAGTGAGGTAAAACATGCATGCAAAGAATTTATCATTCGCATCTGATTGTGACCAGACGTCCACTGGACAAGGAAGTGGAAAATATAATATTCTAGTATTTATCTGATCCAGTATTCAAAATTTCAAACCTCTTTTGAATACCTGTGTTGCGTTTGTTCATTTTCTGCTTCCATATTGTTTTTTTTTTTGTTTTTTTTGGCTCACGTTAACTGTTTAATAAACTAGACTAGACAAAATATGATTTAATTTATTTAATAAATTAATCATATTTTGGTATGTTACTAAAGTTTTCTGTTTTATATATTTTAAGATGTAGTTTATTCTTGTGGTTGCAAAGGTAAATTATTAGCAGCCATTACCCCACTCTTTATCGGTGCTTAATTATTATGAATTATTACTCAATTATTAATAGTTTGCTTTTTTTGCTGCATACAGATTTTCTTATATATCTCTTTGCTGTCACTTTTGATCAATTTAATTGTGTTCTTAATATATAGAAGTATTAATTTTTTTTTCTCTTCTTTTTTTTTTTTTTATTTATTTTACTTATAGGGTTACTCCACCCCAAAATGAAAATTTTGTTATTAATCATTTACCCCCATGTAGGTCCAAACCTGTAAATCCTCCTGTAAGGCACTGTCCTATTGACTGCCAGGCAAATACCACTGTCAAGACCCAGAAAAGTATGAAAGACATCGCCAAAATAGTCCATCTGCCATCAGTGGTGCAATCTGTATTTTATGAAGCGACGAGAATACTTTTTGTGCACAAAGAAAAAAAAACGATTTTATTCAACGATTTGTCTCCTCCGCGTGAGCGTAGCGCCATTTTGGAGAATATCCGCTGGACGCAAAGTGTGTATGCAGTTCTGTGTCAGCCGCACCGCACGGATACGTTTTCTACGTATATTTACGCTTTGAACGAAAACAGCGTATCCGGAGTACGCAGTTTGTGTCCAGCGCATAGTCTCTAAAATGGCGCTACGCTGACGCGAAATGTCGAATAAAACCGTTATTTTTTTCTTTGCGTACAAAAGTATTCTCGTCGCTATTTTGACAATGTCTTTCATACTTTTCTGGGTCTTGGTATTTACCTGGCAGTTAGTGGGACAGTCACGAGCCTCCCGGTTTCATCCAGTATATTTTAAATTACGTTCTGAAGATGAACGAAGCTTGTATGGGTTTAGAACGACATGGGGTAAGTGATTAATGACAACATTTTCATTTTGGGGTGGAGTAACCCTTTAACTTTTGAATAGTAGTCTGTCAGTGTTTCTACAAAAGTATAAAGCTGCACAACTGTTTACAAGATTGATAAAGTAAGAAATGTTCCGCATATCAGCATGTTAGTATAAATTCTAAAGGAAAATGTGACACTGAAAACATAAGTAATGGCTACTGAAAATTGAGCATTTTTTTAATATTTGCTTTGATTTTCCTCTTCCAGAGCTGCAGTCTGAGTGCACTGCAGGCCAGATTAAAGGTAGCAGCCCATGAGGCCGAAGAGGAGTCTGAAGAGACAGCAGAGAACTTCCTGGAAGGAAAGACAGAGATTGACGACTTCTTAGCCAGCTTCATGGAAAAGAGAACGGTATTAAAGCAATATTCCATATGAAACAACAAACAACCTCCAGCAGAAATTTATAGGCCAGTAGAACAGCACTACAGTTATACTGTTTTGAAATCCATGAATATTGGATCCAGATCCCATCAGAAGACATTCATTTGTTTGTCATCCAAAACTAGTTAGCATGATATTGATTTAACCTTCTTTTTCAGCTTTGCCATAGCAGAAGAGCCAAAGAGGAAAAGCTCCAGCAATGCATGAACACACATGGACAGTTTCCTACCACACATTAGATTGAATGTCCCAGAAAGGTAATTAACATTTACTAATGGTAAAAAAGTGTTATCAACTAAACAATTAAAAACAACATGTCATATTCTTTATCACAGGTTTGGGATCAATCTACCAGCAGATCGGTGGGCTTGAGACAAGCAGCACATCTTGTGGCCTACAGCCTTGATTGGGCAAACCTAGATACATATGAAAAAGAGATTTTGGCATCATGATTTAATGAAATCAAAGTGATTTTTGCACACAGTTTCCAAAAGTGTTAAGCTCCCCCTGGTTAAGTAGACCAGATGTGAGTACGTCTGGATGTGCCCAGTCTGGCTGTGACCCAGAGGCTGTAATCAGAGGAGAGCAATCTGTTCTTAATAGTGTTCAGAAACAGGCTGAGTTCTAAGCTTATTAGTTCAGTTTGACTTTATGTGACAAATGGGGTTGGGCCTTGTACGCACTTGAAGACGAATTTCAAAAAATGAAAAACAATGCTGCCGACAAAAAAAATACTGTATTTAATAATGTTGATAAAAGCCTTTATTATAATTAGACACTGTATTATATGTTTATTTAATTTGATAGGTTAATAAAACATTTAGAATAATCTGTGCTATGGCTGAAGTGTTGTTTTGCATCTTCTGTAACATTAATACTGTTAGACACCAGAGGTATATGCACAAATGTGTCAGTATTTATTTTTATGTTTTTGTTTATTTATTCTTTCATTCGTTTATTAATATTGCCCAATATTGCATATTTTATTGTGCTAATTTCCCCTAGTTTCACATTCAGATTATGTCTGACAAACATCTTTAAAAACACTAATAATTTAAGAATGTTGTCAAATATATATTCAGATCTGTAAACAAATATCCATTTATGTTTGGATGCTTAAATTCATCTGCGTAAAGAAAAAAAAATCACAGTTTTTCTGGAAAGCTTTTATACCTTGTGTTAGTTATAGTATAAATTAATAGGTATTAATCCAATACAATAACATTAACTAACATTTTCAAGAAAAAGAAAATCCTCTTTGTGTCAAAATAACAGGGACACAGCATGAGGGATAAAATAAATTATTTTAGTGTTTATTGTTTTTTTTTTAATATGTTGTGACAAAATAGTGTTCCATTTTAAATTTGGGCATTTATCAGTTATCAGCCATAAGATTAAAATAATTATTGGCTTATCAGCCAGAAATTTATGAGTACATCCACAAGAACTTGTGGTGAAATGTGCAAAGACAACTATATAAGTTGTTCATAAGTTGTCTTTATGAAGAGTATAAACACTTTGTAAATGCTCCTTTCAAAGCACCGCAGGGCCACGTTTGACTTGTTTGTCCAACAGCGGAAGACATGTTCAGGAAACCTATTTGAAAAAAATCATATTGCAGCTTCATTTAAAGCAGCTACACATTAAAAAAATTATGTTCATCAAAAATTGTAAAAACTGGCTCCAGATAGTAATTTTGTTTGCTGTTTGGCAAACACTTTATTGAGAGCATTTGCCTTAGAAATGTAGATATTCATATGTTCCAGACATTTAAAATCTGCTGTTGTTGCTAAAATGGTAATCACATGGTTGTGTGAGGGATTGATTGTCTACATGTCAGCGTATGCCTACAGTTACAGGAATGGGAAGTAAATGTAGTGTGGGTGCCATACAGCTCTTGGTTCCATAGCCTATGGTTCTTGTTTTCACATGTACAGCAAATTCTCATTATTTTTGTTTAAGATTTTCTAAACACACAGGTGGGAATCTGTAAGAAAAAAATAAAATAAATGAATGAAGGTAATTCCAACCTTTTATCTCATAAATCAGACTTTTTTTTTTCTCACAATTCAGACTTTTTTTAAAAATAATTTTAAGATATAAAGGTAGAATTATGAGATTGTGAGTAAAAAACAAACAAACAGAATTGTGAGATAAAAGTATTTTCTTTTAAATTCCATAGTGGGAAAAAAATAGCAAGATGTAAATTTAGAATTCTGAGAAAAATAATCAGAATTGTGAGAGAAAAAAAATAAGTTCTCAGTTTATATTACACAATTCCTTTCTCAGAAAAAAAAATAAATGTCATAGGGATCAAAAGTCTGAATTGTGAGATTTTTTTTTTTTTTGCTGTAAAGATGTAAAGTTAAAATTCTCAGACAAATTGAGTTGAGAAACAGAATTCTGAGGGGAAAAAAAAGCAAGATGTAAACTTAGAATTCTGATTATTTTTCAGAGAATTCTGAGATGTAAAGCCAGAATTCTGAGAAAAAAAGTCCATTCTCAGTTTATTTTACACAATTCCTTTCCTTTAATTGAAAACAATGTAAATATAACCTAAAAACATAACTCACAATCGCAAACAAAAAGTCTGAACTTTTTTTATTCCATGGCAGGGAAAAAATAGTGTAAACTTAGAATTCTGAGAAAAATAATCAGAAATGTGAGATGTAAAGTCAGAATTCTAAGAAAAAAGTCAGTTCTCAGTTTATATTACACAATTGCTTTTTCAGAATTTTAAGTTGAAGAAAAAAAAATAATAATATATTATTATAATTATAACTGTGAGATATAAACTGCAAGACAAAAAGTCTGAATTGTGAGATAAAAAAAAACTTTTTATTTAGAAAAAAAACAAGATGTAAACTCTCAGAAAAATATTTAGAATTGTGAGATGTAAAATCAGAATTCTGAGAAAAAAAATAGCAAGATGCAAACTTAGAATTCTAAGAAAAATTATAAGAATTGTGAGATGTAAACTCAGAATTCTTAAAAAAAAAAAAGAAGTAAATTCTCAGTTTATATTACACAATTCCTTTCTCGGAATTTTAAGCTGAAAACATTTTAAATATAACTTTAAAAATATAATTATGAGCTATAAAAAAAAAAAAAAAAATCACAATTGCGAGACAAAAACTGAATTGAATTAACTTTTTTTAATTCTGTGGTGGGAAAAAATGGCAAGATGTAAATTTAGAATTCTGAAAAAATAGTTGTAATTGTGAGATTTAAAGTCAGAATTCTGAGAAAAAAAGTCAATTCTTATTATATAATACACAATTCCTTTTACATTTCTCAGATTTAAGCTGAAAAACTCACAACTGCAAGACAAAAAGTCTGAATTGTGAAGTCTCTTTTTTCATGGTGGGAAAAAAATAGCAAGATGTAAACTTAGAATTCTAAGAAAAATAGAATTGTGAGATGTAAACTCAATTCTCGGTTGACGTTACACAATTTCTGTCTCAGAATTTTAAGTTGAAAAAAAAACAAAAATAAAAAACCAACAACAATATAATTGTGAGATATAACTCGTAAATGCAAGACAAAAAGTCTGAATTGTGAAATAAAATTACTTTTTCTTTATCCCATGGATGAAACAAGCTTCTGTAATTCTGGGTATCTCATATATGTTCTGTATATTAGTATGAGTAGTGTGCTAATATGTTCCAAAAAATAAATAAATAAAGACTGACAGCTTGAATGATCAGACAGTTTAACAAAGCTTAAAATACTATACAAGAAATAAAATTTCACTATAATGGAATAAGGTCTTATTGCCAGACCATCTTGGATATGTGTATTTGTTCACATACTTAAATATAAATTTACACACAGATTTAAAAAAAAATAAAATAACATTAAAAAAAACAGCAGTTCCCAGTTTGGTACCCGTTACTGTGCTTTTATCCCTCATTGTCACCAGTTCTGTTTTAGTTCAGCCGTTTGTTTTGACCACCTCGTCGTCTCCAGCACTAGAGGAGTGGCTGCTGAGGTCAGCCACACCTGACTCGAAATCACTGCAGGTTGAAAGGTCATCAGGGTCACCGTTCTTGGGTGGGGCTGCTAACTCTAGCGGCAGTGTGAAGGAAGGAGTGTGCTTCTCGCTTCTAGGGGTGGTGAAGTAGTCTAGAGGGCTGCCGAGTTCTCTCTCGGTTGGAATTGGACGGCGGACGCGTTCAGACAACTTGTTGGTCTTCCTCATCTCCCCTGAAATTTTCCTTTCCTTTAGTTGGGCAAGTCTCTGTGGAAAGAAGTTCGAAGAAGACAAGATTGGTGAGTTTTACATTGGTGCAGCAAAAAGAAGGAACAAATACAATTGTGTTGGGCTAATGTTTGAAATTAGAGAGACCGTACGTCCTCTTTATCCTGGCTGGGATTTCTAAATTGATTGGTCAATTATCTGCATGCTATTAGTCAAACTACTATAGGGACAAAAACAACAGGAAAACAAAGCCAAAGCCCAAACTTTTTTAGAGAAATAAAAAAAGCCATGTCCAGTAAAAAGAGAACATATGGTCACCCTATTGAAATGGAACTCTAGCATACTACATGGTATGTCATGTGTAATTCGGGAATGAATTGTGCACCCATCCTCAACTTGTGGATGTGTTTTAAAATGCTTGATGATACATATGGGATATTTATGCATGCATGTGTATGCCTTGTCCAGCGTCCGTCTCCCGCGGTACCTCCTGGTGGGTGCTAAGCTCCTCCTCCAATTGTTGTGACTCCTCCCTCACTGCGTTCAGGCAGTCGGCTGGAGACTGGTGTGAAGCCACACTTTTCTCTGCACGGCCGTACATCCCCTTCCAAAACCTACAACATAATTTTTTGGTTGATCAATCCTCTATTGCAAAAAAAAGGTTTCACTTTTTGAGGTCAAAAGTTTAGATAGACCTTGCGAAATCTGCAAAATGTTAATTATTTTACCAAAATAAGAGGGATCATACAAAATGCATAGTATTTTTTTTTTTGTTTAGTACTGACCTGAATAAGATATTTCACATAAAAGACGTTTACATATAGTCCACAAGAGAAAATAATAGTTGAATTTATAAATATGACCCTGTTCAAAAGTTTACATACACTTGATTCTTAATACTGTGTTGTTACCTAAATGATCCAAAGCTGTTTGTTTGTCCTGAACAGTTAAACTGCCCGCTGTTCTTCAGAAAAATCCTTCAGGTCCCACAAATTCTTTGGTTTTTAGCATCCATCTTTTCACACTAAGGACAACTGAGGGACTCATTTGCAACTATCACAGAAGGTTCAAACACTCACTGATGCTCCAGGAGTGAACACAATGCATTAAGAGCCAGGGGTGTAAACTTTTGAAAAGAATGAAGATGTGTAAATTTTTCTAATTTTGCCTAAATATCATTTTTTTTCTCCATTTAGTACTGCCCTTTAGAAGCTACAGAAGATACTTACATGTTTTCCAGAAGACAAAATAAGTTACATTTACCCTGATCTTCAAATTAAAAAAAGTTTTCACCCCCCAACTCTTAATGCATCGTGTTTCCTTCTGGAGCATCAATGAGTGTTTGAACCTTCTGTAATAGTTGCATATGAGTCCCTCAGTTGTCCTCAGTGTGAAAAGATGGATCTCAGAATCATACAGTAATTGTTGGAAAAGGTTCAAATACACCAAAAAATGCTGAAAAACCAAAGAATTTGTGGGACCTGAAGGACTTTTCTGAAGAACATCGGGCAGTTTAACTGTTCAGGACAAACAAGGGACTCGTTAACAACTATCACTAAAGAAAAAACAAAAAAAGCTGTGGATCATTCAGGTAACAACACAGTATTAAGAATCTTATTGAGGTCATCTTGTGATACTGTAACTCCAACCGTTTCACCATTTCTATTACCCCATTTGCAGTATTTCTCACAGTGACTGTCATGGCGGATGCCCAAATCCACTATAATTTTATAAATAATACTGTTTTTGTGTCACAGAATGTAGTTTTAAGAGATTTTAGGTGAGAACTATGTACTTGTTAAGACTTCAAATATGCAATTTGTTAATAAAGATAACATCTATTTGAAAATTTGCTTCGATGTTTTTGGAGATGTGAGCTCCAGGGCATCAGCAGCCATTCAGTGCTCAAGAACCCGCTGAGAGCAGCCTTACCTTGGCCAGTTCTTCTGAAATTTGCCACTGGCTCTATAGTGGTTAAACATGAGGTATAATTGGTTTCGGCTAAATCTAAAGGGCAGTCTTTGGTCTCTTTAATCTACTTTTTGTTCCAGAGCAAATAGTTTTGTCTATGTATCTGTTACATATGAAAATGATTTTGATTTGCCTTTAAATCAAAGTTATTTTTCTTGCCCCATTGGCAGATATTTTTTCGTTTTAAACAAAAACTAACAACATCTTGTTTCCTTTTTTACATTTACATACATTTTTGCAATGTATTCAGGTTTAGTCTCAAGTCTATTTCACCAACATTAAGTGTAATAAAATGGTTTAATAACATTTTTCTGAGCTCGTTTTAACAAGCAAAACTGATTCATTGATTTACTGATCCACTGTCACACAGCCACCAGGCAACCTTTTAATTTTTAAGACTACTTTTCTCCTAAAAGAGATTTGAAGAGGCTTTTTGATCAGGAACGTGGAGGCTGAGGGCCAAGTTCACCCATCTAAACATCTCAAAAGCAAAACGGCTTCTTTTCATATCAACAGTTATTTGTTGAACTTTTAAGCATACAGACATCTTTGTGATTGGATTAGTCTAAATTAAATCATTAAAAGTGAGATCACCCTAGTGACTGAGTCAAACGACAGCTCTTAAAAGTCTTTCTCACAAGTTCTCAAGTTCCCAAGTGCCTTGGTGGAAAATAGAAAATGAAGAAGTGTGTGTATTCCTTGTTTAATTCTCATTCAAAGAAATCAACACATTTTTCTGTTACCACACTGGTTAAAACCATGCACAAATGTGTCACTGCCAGCTATTTTGTATTCAATGTACTTTCACTTCACTTTCTCATTCTTACAGTATGGAGCTCTGTCTGAGTCAATTCTGAAGAAAGCATGACTATTATACAGTAAGAACGTGAAAAAAGTTTCATGATCGCATAGAGACTGCTATTCAGTTTGGCTGACTTACTTGAAACAGTAGGCAGTGGTGAGAGGTTTCAGAACACCCTGTGTCTGGCTGTGGTCTGTCCTGTATAGAGGGTTTGTGTATTCAGCCCTGTTCTCCCACAGGTGTGGCCACAAAGAGTGTGTTCGTTCTTGTAACCTGCATAGTTCACAAAGGAGACTGAATGAGTGAACTAGCACATAAAGGTACGAAACCAAAGTAGTCCAACAGTTAAAACAAGAAGTTACATTACCTTTTATTTGGAACTAGACTCTATATTAAGTGCAAAGCAAAACAAATCTTAACATTAAATGTTGATTGCTGTAGATGGTTAAGACTTAAAATGAATAAGCAGTCTAACCTGTTTTGTCATTTGTAAAATGTTTTGGATATTGCTTGAGAACAATTTTTAGAAGTAGGTATACTATTGACACATTTATCTGGTCCACTTTGCAGGTTATTCTGGCAATGAACTGCCCACTTAGATAGGAAAAGACCATCTAAATGACCATCTAAATACTTCTTGTTTTCACACACTCCCGCAGAGTTGATCGCAAGCACACGCGCCTAATTAGCCTGATTGCTCCTATTTTTGTCTGCTTACTGCCTTACCAGAGGCTTGTGTTAAAATAAGGTAAATAAAACCCCAATCTCCTCAAGATCCCGAAAAAGTCAGTTGGTGCTTCAGTTCACTCAGAGAATCTGTAAATCTCAGCTGTCAATCATGACGTCATGCTCCTGTTTTTAATAGCATCGCACAATTAAATAAAACCAAATTTATTTAAAGTGGTCATCGGATGCCCATTTTCCACAAGCTGATATTTATTAGGGTCTTAATGAAAAGTCTATAATATACTTTGGTAAAAATTCTCAATGGTTGTGTAAAACAACACCCTTTTTACCTTGTTAAAATCAGCTCTGCAAAAATCATCCCATTCTGAGGGACTGTTCCTTTAAATGCAAATGAGCTCGGCTTGCCCCGCCCCTCTCTTCTCTCTGTGGAGTGACGAGCCTGTTTACTTTAGCCACGTTTAGCTGCTAAACTTGCTAAGTAGCACGTTATTAGGAAAGGTGATCACAAAGAAGAAAAAAAAAAAAAAAAAAAAGCTTCTGCTGTAGGTGAAGCTGGATCACGTATGATTCGCACAAACAGACGGATTATGTAAATCGGGACTCGCATTCTCTTCACAAACAAACGTAATCCACTGCATCTTCAGCGGCTCAGATGTCGGGAGCAATGTAGGACAATTTTGAAGTTGGAGTAGAAAATGAGATGGGAGTTTTTCGACATACCCTAACTGTATTGAACCGGAATACAGAGTTCACGCAGAGCTAGACAAGACGAGTCTTTGGTTTTCTGGCTGGGTCTTTTTTGTGGACAACATCCACAAGTACATCTATAACATCTCAGTTCAAAAAGTAGCTGATTTCCATCAAAGCCATAACCTAGCTGTCAGCCTATATACTCTGATATGAATACATATATTTTTTTACCTCAAGTCTCTCCTCTCTTTCTGGCAATTGCCGATGAAGTTCCCGTACTGGCAGGAGTAGATATGTGTGTGTAGCTGTATGAGGAATCGCTCATTGAACTCAAACGCACAGGGAAACTGCTGCATTAGCTGCCACACGCACTCCAGAAACTGGTCCATGACTGGAGAAACCTCCTTAGGATCACTGTCAATGTGAGCGTACCTGTGGAAGATGTTATTAATAAATGAACATGTAAACAGTAATGTAGTTTACCATCCTACCTTTCAGTTATCGTCTGGCATTAGTAGACTTAGAATATGTTGGAGTCACTGTAAGCTTTTGCTGTATAGGAAAAAGCAGCTTAAGCATTCTTAAAAATTTATCTTTTTGTGTTCCACATTATGACCCTGGACCCTGGTCTTAAGTAGCATGGGTATATTTGTAGCAATAGCCAAAAATACATTGTATGGTTCTAAATAATCAATTTTTCTTTTATGCCAAAAATGGTTAGGATATTAAGATCATGTTCCATGAAGATATTTTGTAAATTTCCTACCATAAATATATCAAAACTTAATTTCTGATTGCTAAGAACTTCACTTGAACAACTTTAAAGACGATTTTCTCAATATTTAGATATTTTGCACCCTTAGATTCCAGATTTTCCAAACTATACATCAATGAAAAACTGATTATTCAGCTTTCAGATGTTGATAAATCTCAATTTTGAAAAATTGACACTTATGACTGCTTTTGTGGTCCAGGGTCACAACTGACTGTGTAACATTTTACAATTGGAGTATAGAGAGTAACCCAAAGCTTAGAGACGCAGAGTCTAACATTGTATACTGCAAGACGGATGGTTTAGTCACAGTATTTTTTTATGGATTCAGGAATGAGCGATTTCTTGTCTTGCATGTTATCCACACACAGTAGAGGAGATTCACAGAAAGCTTTAATTCAATTATGCAATTCAATGAATTAAAATTAACTGCAAGTTGTACGTGGTGTCCAACATGTGAGACCAAAAACTTGCAAATTAAAATGAAAAACACAACATTTTAATTTGTGTGTAAAAAACACACCTGTGGGAAAACTTGTGTCCAAATGACACCCAGTCCTTCTCAATCAGAACCTATAAGAAACAGACTTGTGTTCAAATATAGACAAAACCATAGCACGGTTTTAAAAATGGATGAGTAAACGTGAAACGGATCAGTGATCAGTGAAGTTTTTATTACCATCAGTCCTTTGATAGTTCTGTAGTATGGATCAAGCAGTACACTAGCCACCGAACAGGCCTGAGCTGTTCTGTCCCACCCGTCCGAACAGTGTACTAAAACACTCACTCCATCCTCCGCCACTGCCTGACAACATAGATATGAATGTAAGAATACACGTGTGATTATATCAATTATATTGTACTTATACTTAGGTTTTCTACTTGACGTAATAATGAAACATTTTTCAGACAAGTATTATCAATGAATTTCCATGATTTTCCCATGTCTTTTCTAATCACTTGTGATAACAGAGCACAGCTTTTAAAATCATCTGTAAATAATCTTGCCTTTGCAATGAAAACTCCAGCATCAAGTACAGCTTTGATGTGTTTTAGCCACCCAGAGTTCTCCAGACCCCATAGAAAATCACTCATGGAGGGAGCTGTGAGTTCACCAACTGTGAGACAGAAAAGGTTCATTTTTCATATGGACAGCAAGTGACCACCATCTGCCAGTATGAAAGTAATAAGAATTAATGTGTACCATCTATAAGCTTTTGTTGGCTGTTCCTCATGACATGGATGTTCTCTATGCCAATGAACTGCAGTTTTATATTAGTGTAATGGTCTTCATTCTCGTACCCCTTCCCTGCAGCACGATTAGCCATGGCATTTAGCTGGAAATAGTTGCAAACAATGTTTCAAAGTCACAATACTTTTGGTATTTATGATTATTTACAAGATATCAACAATATATAACAGTATAGTATATTACAGTAATGATAACTTCTTTAAGTTTTATGCAAACCAAGCCAAAACCAACAATATTTCAAGATATAAAAATGAAAATATAGGCTACTACATGTAGCCTATACAAAAATCAATACTTTTATTCAGTGAGGATGCATTAAGTGGCCAAGTACCTTGATACAATTAAAAATTAAATAAATAAAATAAATAAATAATAATAATAATAATGTGTGTGTGTGTGTGTGTGTATGTGTAAAAATGCTGTTCTTTTCTATTTATTAAATAAAGTGAAGTTCATTGTTTTTTGGTTTTTTTGCAGAAATAAATCAGAGTTTGTACAGATACTGTACAATGAAATTCCAGGACTTTTCAAGCACTACTTTTTTGATTTATTAATCAGAGATCTCACTTATCAAACAATGTCTTTCATTTCTAAAAAAACTGAATTAGTATACTACATAAAAGTAGTATACTACACTTTTACTATAGTAAAACCACTGTTAATTTGCTTGAGGGATTTGTATTTTTGTATACTTTCTTTCTTTTTTCTTTTTTTTGTGTTTTTGTTTTTATAACTGTACAGCATTAATAGTTTGATGTTTTCTACTGTTCAAGAAAAAAAAATCTGGAAATTGCTCCGAAATTCTGATCTAAAACAAATGATTCGCGAACCCGCATCGAAGTTCCGATCTAAAGCAAACAATTGGCGAACCTGCTCTGAAGTTCTGATCTAAATCAAATGATTCATGATCCATGCTCAGACGTCCCGATCTGAATTTGATTTAGATCGAGACTTCAAATCGTGCATGGCCAATCATTTGATTTTAATGATTCAGTTTGCTAAATGATTTGAACCCGTTCTGATCTAAATCAAATGATTTACGATACGTGATCTAATTGGAGCACTTCAAAACAGTCATTACATGCTTTTTAAAATTGTTCAAAGCAATGTTGAAATTCGAAAATTAATGGCTCTTTTAATTTGATCTGATTTTTGCTAGTGAATCACTTGAAATGAATGAAGTCACGAGTTTGAATCAGTTGGAGCGGTTCCAGCGTAAATGACTCAATTGATTTGGTTCATCTGTTCCTCTTTTTGCATCTTTAGCCATGATACACTACTTGCTTAGTTCAATTGTTTTCTGACATTAACAGAAATAAGTGAAAAAGTTATGTTTTTGAATTGCGTGAAAAGATATGTGCTTGATAAAATGAAACACTTACTTCATAGCTACAAATTCAAGTACTTCAAGCACTTTAGGCACCTTGTACACACCCTGATAAATGTTATAAAAACACATTAAATATATATATTTTTTTTAATTATTATTATTATTATTTCACAATATTACTGTTTTTGCTGTATATTTTATTAAATAAATGCTGCCTTGGCGAGCATAAAAAAAATTATTTGATAAACACTGAAAAATTATGCTGACCCCAAACTTTTTAATGGTAGCGTATACTTGTATAAATCTGATGACTTTCAAATGATCTCATCTAAATCTAAAGTTTGCCCAACCTGTTCTTCCCCTTATTTGTTTTTGTGATCTCTCACCTTTGGCCTTGTGTCCACCACATACATGAACTCGCTGACGGGGTTTGACTTCATAATGGCCTGCAGCAACTGCTCATCATCTGAGGAGCGTGCACTGAAACCTGAAAGAGGCTGACTGCTCCGACAGATTGATGCCTAGAAAACCAATGGTGTAAGATTTTGGTGAAAACAATAAAAAAAAATGGTTTAATATATTAAGCTTGATATAAACAGTATAAGTCTGCAACGAGTTGATCTTGAGTTCAAAGGAGTGCCGTTATTTTTGCACTTACGCTGGTGTCTCTGTGGAAGTAGGAGAGAACAGGAAGACGGCCTCGACTCCGGAACTTGGCACTGCCCACAATGACAGCAGGAGAAGCTGATTTTGGCACAAACAGCTCTGACGGGTAAGTGTCACACAACTGCAATCAGAATATTCTGATTAGAACTATTGTTTTACATTTTTATGGTCAACAGTGGCCCTGTTCATTAAGTAACACACATTCCAGTGCTTTTTGTGCAAGATTCATTGAAAATTCATTAAAATATAATAACTTGCTCTTCCTCTGAAGCAACTTTTCTTTCTTGCTGACTTCACAAATCCCTTTCCATCAGCTCTAAAAAAAAATGACCAAGCAATGATATACAGTTAAAGTCAAAAGTTTGCATACACCTTGCAGATTTTTTTTTGTGACAGTCGTTCATAAGTTCCTTGTTTGTTCTTCACAGTTAAACTGCTGGCTGTTCATCAGGAAAAATCCTTCAGGTCCCACAGTTCTTTCATTTTTCAGCATTTTTGTGCATTTCAACCCTTTCCAACAACGACTGCATGATTTTGAGATCCATCTCTTCACCCTGAGGACAACTGAGGGACTCATATGCAACTATTACAGAAGGTTCAAATACTCAGTATCAAATAATCAGTACTAAATGGGGAAAAAAAAAAAATCTGATATTTAGGCAAAATAAGAAAAATGTACACATCCTCATTCTGTTCAAAAGTTTACATACCTGGCTCTTAATGCATCATTTTTCCTTCTGAATCATCAGTGAGCGTTTGAACCTTCTGTAATATCTGCATATGAGTCACTCAGCTGTCCTCAGTGTGAAAAGATGGATCTCAAAATCATACAGTCATTGCTGGAAAGGGTTCAAATACACAAAAATACTGAAAAAAAAAAAACCCAAAGAATTTGTGGGACCTGAAAGATTTTTCTGAAGAACAGCAGGCAGTTTAACTGCTCAGGACAACTATCACTAAAAAAACAAACAAAAAAAAACACTGTGAATCATTCACGTAACAACACTATTAAAACTCAAGTGTATGTAAACTTTTGAACAGGGTAATTTTTAGAATTTCAACTATTATTTTCTCTTGTGGACTATATGTAAACGTCTTTTATGTGAAAAATCTTATTCAGGTCAGTACTACATTAAAAAAAATGCATTTTGTATGATCCCTGCAAGGTGTATGTAAACTTTTGACTTTAACTGTTTTCTTTTGTAGAAGCCACATTTTTTACAAATCATGTTTAATAGCCAAACTCCTGGTGAAGAACTGCACTACCCATAATCCTTGAAAGACATCCAGCAACAAGAGTACTCACTTACTTACTACAGAGAAACATAAAATAACTATTTTCCGATTTACGTTCCATAGAAGAAAGAAAGTTATTTAGTTTTGGAACTACATGAAGTCAAAAGGCATAAACTCAAACACTGATGACCCTGAGCATGAACAGCCATTTGAGCAAATACTTACTCTGTACTCATGATTAGCTGCCATGACATGCCAGAGGTTGCTGGGTATCCCCATTCGACTGAATTCTGCCTTCAGGTCGATGAAGCCCCATGCCTTTTCCCTTAACTCTTTATCCAGGTTGGGGTTAAAAGAAAAGCAAAACAGCTCTCCATAGCGTTCTGCAAAAAAAAAACAAAAAAAAAACCTTAGTGAACAGGAGACATTAGTAAAAGTTAATGAGTGTGTAGCTCTCATGGGTGAAACTCACAAAGCTGCACAGAATGTGCTCTGACGTCGTCTGAATTTCACAGACAGTGTTTCATAATGAACTTTGATGCCACAGCTAAGACCTTGCACTGTCTAAGCAAAAAAGACATAGTGTTTGCTTTCCACAGAAGAAAATGTAAATATATGGATCATTATTTATGCTTCGCTAAATCATATGCGAGTAAAATTGTAAACCCTGATGGTCTTTTGTCTAGGATATTGTGCACATCGCTATACGTATATGCCATATTTTATAGCTTACAATTAACTTGGTTTCATCATGTGGCATTCTGTTTTACCACCTGTATTATTTTTGTGTGTTTTTTTTCAGTATTTTAAGATACACCACAGATTTTTATATTATCATTGTATAACTTTTAGTTAAATGTAAAATCTACAGCCACAGTCACATATTTTGATATACTTTGACAGACTTTCTGATCATGAAAAAAAAAAAATAAAAAAAAATCTATAAACACTCTAAATCACATTTTAATGAAAAATGATAGTAAGATGAATGAAAGCCAGCAACACTCCGACAGCAACACGTTTAGCATTTACAGCTCTTTAATTTTTGTTTGTTTTACTTCACCTGGGCGTGAAAGTCGAGTGAGGGAGGCCACTACATCTAAACAGTCCTTCTCTTGTGGGATCAGCAGTCGGTAAATATGGAAGTTCTTGCAGCGGATAATGACAGGACTTCCTGATGGGTTTGTTGGGAGTCTTTCCACATTGTAAACCAAACTGTGCAGAACCTAGCAGAGCAGGAGAGATCCTTAGTCGCTGTGAAACTCTCGATTCATATTCATATTTTTAGAACCTTCTTGTTTAGACATAAAGATGTACCACAAAGTCCTAAACAACTGAGATAAAACCAAATAAAGAATTAATAACTCAAATTACGGTATAATATCACCAGATAATAACTTAATAATTCAAATTATTTAACAAATTAACAAGTGATAACAGATTATTGCAAGTATATTCAGTCTTATTTGTTTAACAGTTTTTTTATTTTATCAAAAAAAAACAAAAAACAGAAAAACAGTAATATTGTGAAAAATTTTTACAATTTAAAATAATGGTTTTGTATTTGAATATACTTCAAAATATAATTATTTCTGTGATGCAAAGCTTAATTTTCAGCATCATTACTCCAGTCTTCAGTGTCACATGATCCTTCAGAAATCAATTTAATATGCTGATTTGTTATCAGTGTTGGAAACAGTTGTGCTGTTTAATAGATTTTTTTTGGATCTGTGATACTTTTTTCAGGATTCTTTGATGAATACAACATGTAAAAGTACAGCATTTATTTTAAATAGACAACTTTTCTAACAATGTAAGTCTTTACTATCACTTTTTATTTTAAGCATTTATTTTAAATAGACAACTTTTCTAACAATGTAAGTCTTTACTATCACTTTTTATCAATGTAACACATCCTTGCAAATTAAAAGTATTAATTTCTATTAAAAAGAAAGAAAGAAATAAAGAAAGAAAGAAAAATTACTGACCCCAAACTTTTGAACAGTAGTGTATATTGTTAAAAAAGATTTCTATTTAAAAAAAAATGCTGTTCTTTTTTAACATTTCATTCATAAAAGAATCCTGAAAAAAGTATTACAGGTTCTAAAAAATATTAAGCAACACTACTGTTTTCAACATTGATAATAAATCAGCATATCAGAATGATTTCTGAAGGATCGTGACACTAAAGACCGGAGTAATGACTAAAGAAAAATCAGCTTTGCATCACAGAAATAAATTCTGTTTTTGAATATCTTAAACTAGAAAACTATTATTTTAAATTGCAGTAACCGTTTTTGTCTGATTTTTTGATCAAATAAATTCAGCATTGATGAGCATAGATTTACTGTGTTTCCTCTAAATTTACCAAAAAAAAAAAAAAAAAACAAAAAAGGAGGAGGAAGCTTGGTTGTCTGCACGAAAGGGTTTCAATTCCTACCCAGGTCTCTTTGCGGGCCTCTGAGTTCTCTACAAATATAGTGTGAGTAGAGGAGAGGTATAATGTTCCCACAGTAGATTTCCTGGGGGTCAGTCTATCAATCATACGCACATTTTCCACCTGGAAGAAAACAACAGTATTTTTTTTTTCTAAAAACCAACCTTGTGATGTACATTACATGTTGTCAGTTGTAAAGGGATGTTAATTATTTTGCAATCATAACAATGAGCTTCTCTTTTTCCTCAGCTTGACATTATTCTAAAACATTCATGTAGTAATTATGAAATGAAGGACAGCTAGGAACAGATCAAGTATGTACTTATCTTAACCTTAATTACTTCGCCCTTGAATACATTCAAATCATAAAATATCATACCAAAAGGCATGCAATTAAAATTAAATGGTAAGATCTGCTGAGTCTTATGATGAATCGGTAGTGCTGAGGATGAACCATTATTCAGATCTTGTTACAAGGCACTGGATGAAGGAAGATGGGGGTTGCATTGTGGCCTATCACTGGGCATATTGTGTCAAACCATATATTTGACAGAAAATTCATTCGGTGAACAAATATTTCGATTTTCCACAAAACATATGTTATTCAAAACGAAACCAATCTAGAGAATGAACGCTGTATTGCGTGCCTTAATTAAATACTCGGACATAAATGGCATCAGCAGTACCTTTGGTGTTCTGATGTGCTCCATCCTAGAGACGCCTGTCCAAATGATGCGCAGAAAATTAATCCGAACCGACCGGGGTATCGGGTCTTTTTCAGATCAGAAGAACAGAGCAAGTCGTCGCATGCTGGTTAAAAGAACATCATTAGATAATAGGATGTCCAGCAGGTACTGTAATTCAAGCCATGGTTCTGGTCTAAGTGCGGAGATCCGCCGTGCGCTCAGACTGGTACACGGTGGACAACACAGAGCGCACAGGCACACTACAAATCCTACTATGGCGAAGGCTTGGCTCATGAATATTAACTAAATTGTGTGACGTCGACCTAATAGCTCTCGGTGATTGGTTGGAAGGCAGACAATGATAGGTGTGCTCTAGTCAGAGGGCGAATTAACGATTCTCACTTTGAGAAAGGTTTGGTTTATTCATTTTAATGAAGGTACGTGAGTGGACGCTTCAGGAAGGTAACCGAGTAACGTCACAAAGAGCGGTGTAATATTTATAACGCAGTCCCTCACCATAGTAGGATTCGAATTTCGCATTACCTTGGATTATTTCACAACAGCGCATGCGCAAGCATCTCTGTCTCCCTAGATATTGAAATATACGCTATCGCCCTTGAAATGAATGAACACTAAGGACAAAGTGATAACGTTAAATAATAGTTGTATTTTAAGAGAGACCCTATAGAAGTTATTGAATAAAGATCTACATCAATTGCATTTGTATTGATTTATTTTGTTTTGTTTTTTAAACAGTATTTCAGTTATAATGATTCGATAATGTAATTAACATTTAAAGCTGATTTCCAGTCACACGATTCAAAGAATCAATCACAGGGCTACAATGGCTGGTCACACAGTTTTGCCTTCTATCATGTGATTTTAAGGCACGCAGTATTGCTGTTGCATGTACATTTTGTAATATGTGCCACATGTTTCACAGTTTAACGTCATTTCACAGTGGCGAATTGTCATATGACACATTTCCAACATTTACTGTTTTTTATAGAAAAAAATTAGGATAATGTTGTTTCTGTAGATGCAACATTTATCCAGGAGGTGGCGATAAATTACCGCCGTGAAATACTATTTTTGAACCGTGTGGCGAGTTTATACATGCAGACCCATTGTTTATACGCACTCTATATGTGGCAACGTTTAACTTAACATTTGAAAAATTATATTTAAAAAAAAAAAATCTTATGTCTTTTCAGTAAAGAAGTCTGAGATTTCGGCTACAGTTTATGATAACCGAGATTAATATTTTTTTACAAACACAATTGTGCACAATCAATGATGTTTTAACTGTTTTTAAAATTACATTTTTAAAATGAATTCCATTTTTCTATTTAAATAAACATTAACTCACGATCTGTTGGTGAGGTTATGTAATCTCTGTCCCTCCCATTCACTTTGATCAGTGTCAGAGGAGGTGCTGCTTGGCGTTTATAAACAAAACTGAATTCTTTTCGTTGAGTTTACATCTTTACTGATTTTATGACTGTGCAGATTAATTCTTGTCAGGCAAATTTCTCCCACCCAATTCCTTTACTATTTACTACCTTTACATTTATGGGACAGTACAACTGGTAATAAAACCGCTTTGCTCAGCACTGGAAAAGTGGGACATCATATAGGTTTATGTAACTGACCTTCAGAGTCTGGCATGTCCTTCTTTGTAACATTTGGATTATGGATGTTTGTGTTAAATGTTTAATACATTTTCAGAGTTATATTTTTATTTATTCACTCACTCATTCACTTATTTATTCATTTATTTATTGACGTTTATTGAAGTTTTTTTTTTTTTTTTTTGTCAATTAGCTTTTAATTAACGAAAAAAAAATCTAATTAATAAAATACAGCTACATACATTATGAACACCTTGACCTTTTTCAGTATCCATTAATGGATTCGTTCATATCAGATAATCTTAACGTTTCATTTTATGATTGTTTATTGTTTTCATGGAGGCTCGGATTAACTTTATTAAGAAGTTCATAGTAAATTTCTTTGAAATGAACATTAAGGGCGTACTCACACTTATAATAGCAGTAGTTTTATTATAGTTTTACAGTATTATTCTCCTCAGTTAAAGTAGACCAAGCATACGGCAAAATATGTTATGGTCACCCACACACGTTCTTAAATAATAATAATAATAATAATAATAATAATAATAACTATATTTAAGAAGTTGGTTTTAAATTGCACAAAGTGCGTCGAAATAATTGTAGCAGTTCGATTTAAGCAGTAGGCGGGACTAACATGCAAGCGATGCCATTGGCTACTGCTCACCTGTCAACTGTCAGCGGGTTGATTTCAGCAAATCGCAATACCGAGATCAACGCTGACAACGGCGATTAATATTAATGAGTCCAACAGAGACTGCATTAACGCGGCACAGTATATGACATGACAAGCCTGATATAAGACTGTGAAAAGGTGAGAAGACGAGCGAAAAAAATCGTCTTTGACTACTATTGTAAGTTAGTGATGTTAAATCAAACTTTTATAGTGTTCTTAACGTTAATCTCTGAACTCACAAGCAATTCTCTAAATTTTGCTTAATTTACAAAAAATATTCACTTTCAGATTCGCCTCAAACTCACGCCATTGGTTGACCCAATGTTTCTGTGTCCAGCTGGTCAATAAAGCCAGTGTTTGTACTTTTCAAGGTAATCAACATACAGATAGTTTGTTTAGTTGTCTCAGAAAATTCAGCTTAGGAAGTGCCTGTGCTTTGTATGCAGTTTTAAGAAAATACATCAGCTCAGGCGCCAGTCATTGGAACTGCCTGTAGGCCAAGATGGAGTGCTTGCTGTGGCAGTATCTTTTCTCTGTCACTCTGCTTTAACAAGAGCTGACAAGTAACAGAGCATAGTTGCTTACACTTGATCTTCTCTTGGTCATTCTTTTTTTTTAGTGATGTAGAAAACTAAAAGGCTTTGAAGAGTATTTTTAAATGCATGTACACTACAATAAAAACATATAATATAAAATATTATTATGGTATAAAATGCAAAGCTGAATTTTTATCGTAATTTTATTTGGTCTCATTTTATGCTGTTTTTGTCTTCGGGGTTTTTTTTTATTTTTTTTTTTTTTTGGGAAAACTGAACAATAAGTATGTTGTTAAACAACAATACAATTCATTGAACGCACTGTACTTCTGTCCCTCACAGACTTGTTTTCATTCCAGTCCAAAATTAAACATGCCGCTACCCAGACTAAGGGATATTATAATGTGTGTAGGATGAATTCATGTAAATTGGACCAGATAAGTTTGGAATGTCAATTTTACTGTAGTTATTTAAGATTCAATAAATGGTCTGTAAGTATTCTTTTCCTTTTCTGGCATGTAGAACCTGATTTTAATGTGTTTGCTCAGGACGAGGTTGGGAAAAATGTGTCCTGTCCATCCTGACGTTCTAATTTTTAATTATAAGGTTAATATATATTGTAGTAAACATATTATGAATTTTATATTGATGGCCTTGTAATAAATTATGCAGAGATCTGCAAATAACTTTATAAAAAAGCCATCTGTCTCCCATTTTGCTGTAGGTTGATTTATCATAAACATACCTGAATTCTAAATGTTCTTTCACTATGTACTGCAAGTGAACAGGCAATAAGATTCATTTTATTAATGGCTTGTTTTTGGTTGAGTGAATATATTATTAGTAACTCTGTCCGCTTAGGTCTGTGGTAAGGTTAAATGCCCATGTTTATGGGCCCCTGAGAGTGCTGATGTTTCTATATAGGTTCTTAGTTTAATACAGGGAGCCTGGGAAACACATGACCTGCAGGCTGCTGGAACATGTGCATGGGTGGTCAGGATTGTGTCTCTGGATGCTGCTATTTCTTTACTGAATGCAGCAACCAAATACCTTTGAAGAATGTTAGAGATTAAACCTAAAGGAGTATTGTCCATGTATGAACCCAGGTATCAGGTTATTAATATCTATCTCTTTAAAACAGAGCTAGCTATTGCGTGTGTGTTGGCTGAGAGTGTTAAAATGCTTTGGATAGATAAGAGTGAAATTAAAGCCCTGTTATCTAGACTGTTGGCTCTGTTGTGCACCACACACACACACTAATCACAAGTGCTGTCCTGACTATGAAAACAGATTCTCAGACATAGTAGCACAAAACCACTGTTTGTTTTTATCTTGTCTGACATTTTAAATATTAGGTTAGGAATTATAAATCTATGCTTCTGATTTACATTTACAGTCGTACGCCACTGTCATTCTGAAGATCAATATTGACTTTTTTAATTAACATTTTCAGTTGTGTTGGAAATAAATGTATATATACAGTATTAAAGTTAATAGTAGTGTTTGATAAGCCAAAGTTCACATCCACTGAGGTAAAGCATTTGTGCAGGTCTGATTTAAACCTTTGTCCTCTACCACTGCTTGAGTATTTGCCCACTTCTGTAATGTCCACAAGAGTGCTGAATCATTTTCCCAAGTGATCCTGATGTTGGTTTACTGCAACAATGCAAATATCAAATTTATCTTTAACCTGATAACATGACCAGATCAAGCATTTATTTCACAACCTGAGCTTGTGATAAAATGTGTATTCAAATGTGGTGTTGTTATTGTGGCCTGAATTAAAAAAAAGAAGACTTAGAATCAAAATAACTGTTATTAAAAGGAATTCATACGGTTTGTGGTCTCCATGCAAGTGGCCTGCTTGTCATCTCTCAAAATAGTGCTGGGGAAATTGAAGGAAAACAGAAATATGGACTTCATTAAGTGTCTATTTAAAATTAAACACAGTTACACAGCGCTCTGATATTGTGTACCTTAATGTCAGTGGTTACAGCTGTGGTTGGTTAAGTTATGTGTTTCTTATACACAGTGTGTTATGCATTATTCTTTCCTTGCTGAATGGCGTTGGATCGTTGGGAGCAATATTGTATGTTTACGAGTTAAATAACAACTTGCTGACTGTGATGTGAAGTGGACAGGACAATATCTTTCCACCACTTCATTCTTCACAGATGCTCTTGACACTTTTTTTAGTTTGTTTGTGTGTGTGTTTTGTCTCAGTGCCTGTCAGCAGTGTTTTCCTGGCGTCCAATATGAGTTTATCTGGAAAAACAGCTGTGAGACTGAAGATACCATAGTCTATTATTGACCACTGGACCACAGTTCAGTGATAAGTCAGCTGTCTAACACCACTATTTAGTTGATAGCAAGCCAGAATGTCATAATTGTTGGTGGGCTATTTTGACTTGGGCCAGCAAGCAATCACCCAGAACAAGCCAGCAACCATATAGCATTGTGCCAAAACCATTGAGAACGCTTAAACAGTCACATAGCAATGCAAAAGTTTAGTTTCTTGTATCATTCTTGATGTTTATATATTTTTAGACCGTATAAGGCAGAGAAAAATGCAGTTTTTGTGTGATTTAGTGTTTAAAAGTGGAATTTATAGTACCGTTGTTTCAGTGAATAAATAAGTAGATTTTACTCTTTATCAATTCAAGTAGACAGTAGTTTACAAATGTGGCACAGAGTGAACTGATTAGCATTAAAGGGATAGTTCACCCAAAAATAAAAGTTACTTAGGGTGATTAATTACTCACCCTTGTGTCGTACCAAACCCGTAAGACCTTTGTTCATCTTTAGAATTTAGTTTTCTGACTTTGCATAGACAGCAACGCAACTAACACGTTAAAGGTCCAGAAAGGTAGTAAGGACATGGTTAAAATCGTTTATAATAAAATACTTTATGAAGCTTCAAGAATACTTTTTGTGTGCAAAGAAAACAAAAATAATGACTTTATTCAAAAATTTCTTCTCACATTCATGACAGTACCACGAAAAGACAAAAGTTAGGGGGTTCATAGGAGTTATTCTCACCAAGGCTGCGTTTAACAATAATATTATGAAATGTTATTACAGTTCAAATTATATTTTTTTCTATTCTAATATATTTATTTTTTAAATGTAATGTAGTTTATTCATGTGATGGTAAAGCTGCATTTTCAGCTGTCATTACTTCAGGCTTTAGTGTAAATTAGTGTAAATTAGTAAAAACATTAACTAAGATTAATGCTGTAGAAGAAATGTTCATTCTTAGTTTATGTTAACTAAAGCAGTTAACTAATGTTAACTAATGAACCTTTTTGTAAAGTAGTGTACCAAAAATAAAATAAAATAAAATAAAATAAATGATGGATGGGATGGGACTTAATTTCCCATTCTCTTTATGTCATGTCATAAATAGTAAACACTCAAGTACTATATAAACACATTATCTGAGTTCCCACACATTTTTTAGATAATTATGGGCCATTATCGAAGCATAAACCATTAGATATGTCCACCCTGTCATGGACATATATATTACTGTTAATATGTTTTCATTGCAATATTAAGATGCAAATGATATTTTCTGAAAGGTATAATGTCCCTTTCCTAAACAGGGTTATTTGTTTGCTTTCAAATTATACATACATAAAAGATTTTATGTAAACCATGTGTTTTTAAAGAAACAATTTGCACATGTATTTTTTCCTATTTTGAGAAAACTGTGATATTTGGATGCGTTTTTTTGTTTGCATGTTTTTGCCCGCACACCTAGCTATGAAACACACAGGATTATATAGATATAATTGAATTATTATTTAAATATCAAGATGACAGGGTGGACCAGCACGTGACGGGGTGGACACATAAACCTAAACACACAAAGCATGTCAAAATATGACAATGAAACATTTATTCAACTTTGAAAAAAATAATATAATAATAATAATAAATAATTTCATTACATTCTCAATCTCATTCATTTTAGTTTTTAGAAATATTAACTACAAATAAATGCTATGCCCCATCCTGTCATGTGTATGTCCACCCTATCAAGTCTAAGTGGCCAACAGGGTGGACATTTTGAAACAACAACAGGGTGGACATTTTAAGCTTCAATTAGTATATTAGCTTACAACAAACTGAGACTATAGCTAAATAGTTAGTCTGGTTGTTGAAGACAATTTGGTATATTTAAACATATTTAGAAAAAAATGTATTCTAATCACTTCCGGCATATTTTATGCCGACAGGGTGGACACGTTAAGCTTAGAAAAACAAGTAAGAAACTTTGAAAAGAAAGATACTAAGAAAATTTGTCAATTTAAAAGTCAATAACCTTGTGGGCAGTGCGCTGACATACAGCGCCGGTGTGCTACGGGCATCCCATGTTTGAATCCCGACTTGAGGACCTTTCCCGATCCTGTCCCCTATCTCTCTCCCACTTTGCCTCCTGTCCATTCTAGTCTAGTCATGGCAAATGAGTTAATTATATACAGGACACCAAAAGGCACCCTACAGTGATATTGACCCAGATGACGATATGTTTGAGTTCATGAAGTGTATCACACACTCTCCAGAAGAACTGAACTCAATGAACATGCATTTGACTGGATTACTGTTAATCTGAACAGATTTGTGTGGGCTTTTAATCTCCCATTTTCAGTTAAGACCAACTTTAGTGAAACTGGTGCATTTTACATTGTCTTTTGTTTGTCATATCATCACCATCTCTCTCTTTGTCTCTCTCTCTCTGTCTCTGTCACCCACCAGGTTTAAAACTTAGCAGACAGACTCCTCCATTTTTTTAAACAAGAGACTTTTGGCTGCTTAGCAACCATGCATTCTGATACACACAGGAGGGCCCCTTATTGCTACAGAAGTTGTCGCCAGGAGGAGGTAATCTGCCCACCCATACACACACACACACATACACAGACATTCGTAGTCAGCAGTGAACTTTGAGCTCTCTGACTCATTATTTGGCGTGAAAACCCCAGCAGCCTTCAACAGTGTTTAATGGAGATCTTTTCATGATTTGATTGTGGTTTTATGTGACACTCATGTGTGCATCGCAGAGCAGGGAGGTCTGTCCCTGCTAGTGCGTCGACTGGCACGGAGGCTTCTGGGTAAGGGCAGAAAAATGCATTCCAGGGCTACCTTGGAAAAGTCACTCGCTCTCTGATACACACACATGCACACACACAGACAATTCTGGTTGGTTACTGCGGCATGGTTTGGCTGCAGCTAAAGACAGAGGGGAGGGGTCTCTCTCTCTGAGTCTCCGCTCAGACTAAAACTGCTCTCTTGCAGTGCTTTTGCTGGCAGGATCACATGAAATAGGACGTTCTGTACGGGACGGGCTTACCTGTGGAAAATGTGCGTTTTGATCAAAAGAAATACACTTTAGGATTGATTGAAAACATTTGAAAAACAGGTAAGTCCTCAGTGTCAGATTTCAGTCATCAATTGCGTAGTTGCATGAGAGAGCTTCTAACTTTTCTTCAGCTGTATGTATGTGAGGGATGTTTTTGTGGTTTTCAAGTCAGATGGGGCTCTTTTAATAACAGTCCCAGTCTAATAACTTACATTGGGAAGAGAATATAGATATTTATTTATTCTTGGAGCTTTGTTTATATTTCAATGTGTTATACCTTGCGTCCCCCAGTCTGTGTATTTGTATGGTGCCACACTAATTACATGTACAGTTATGCAATGTAATGTTGATTTGTTTGTGCTTGTGATGCTGGTATTGATTTTTGGAATCCGAATCACTGTTCACAAGTTATTAGAGCACATCCTCTTTTTGGAGCCTTTCCAGTGCTCTTTGACATCACAAGAGTGATCGATTGATTTGTTTACACATGTTACCTTGCACCAGCATTACATGTACCAGCACCAAAGTCAAAATGCGCCATACACCAGCACTGCTTTAGAGGGACGTGACTCTGATTATTTGCTCCTGTGAGTATATGCACCTGCCTGTGTATACCTGACCTTACCTTGCCTAGCTTATTGAGATTCATAACCACATTTTTGCACTTAATTGACCCATAAATGTTGGCAGCTCTTTTACTGGAGTACTATAAAAATTAATGTTTGGAGTCAGGAGGAATAGGAGTTATCTGTAGAGGCTTGTGGGTATTTTGGTATCGCCGATACACTGCAAATGACAAAGCAGACAGCTCATCTCTATGGCAACTGTGTGGTTCTGACAGAAGTGTTTGGAAACCGACAGAAATCCAGAGAAAGTGATGGTGCCTTTACCTGCGTGAGAGGATTTAGAGTGAAACTTTCTATTGTGTTAATACAGATGGCTTAAAATAGTGTTTTTTTGTGAAACTGTCTTGAAGGGATAGTCCACTCAGAAATATGTCATTAATTGCTCACCCACATGTCGTCCCAAACCCGTAAGACTTTTGTTCATCTTTGGAACACAAATTAAGATGTTTTTGATTAAATCCAAGAGTGTGTAATTACATTCAAGGGCCAAAAAGGTGGTAAGGACTAAAATAATCCATGTGACATCAGTGGTTCAACCTTAATTTTATGAAGCTACGAGAATGCTTTTTGTGCGCATAGAAAAGTGAAATAATTAATGACGGTTTTCAATTTTTGGGTGAACTGTCCCTGTAAGATTAAAGTTATAATGAGTCTCAAAATGTGATCAGACATAATAACGGCGCAGATGAGCTGAAAATGACTTTTACTGCTGTCAGTATATGGCAATTAAATTGTAAGTATGCTTACCACATTTTGATTTTACATGTAGTTCTCATTTCACAGTTGTTCTCAGTACTAAAAATAATTATAGTATATTATACTATAACTAAAAATAATAAGTATATTAAATGTGATTAAAAAATGATTATCTCTCAAAAATTCCAATTTAGCTTCAATTTGTAGCCTCAGATTGAATGCTAAAAAATCATAAGGTAAGGTTAGAAGAATTACTAATTTCATCAGTATGATTGAGCTGACATCATTTAAGAACTATGTGTGTGTAATAAGCCTGTCTGAATCAATTTTGTGCAACCATAAATTAAAACGCTTCTCTCATAGCTGTTCTCATGTAGTAAAAGTGGTTCATCTTCCTTGTTAAGATGTCATCATCATAGCCATAAGCATTATATGTGGTTGCATGTTTTTTTCTAAGTGGCATAATTGTAGCTCACAAATTACAGCACTCTGAATATCTGATAATTTGTATGCGAATAAACAAGTACATTCCTGTTTCAGAGTATGTATGGTATTGCATCAGTTACAGTATTTTATATATATATGTATACGCAGTTGAGGTCAAAAGTTTACATCCCCCTTTCAGAATCATTTATAATGTTAATTCTTTGACCAGATCTTCTTAATGCTGTGTTCTTACCTGAATGATCCACAGCTGTGTTTTTTTTTTATTTGTTTGTTTAGTGATAGTTGTTCATGAGTCCCGTGTTTGTCCTGAACAGTTAAACTGCCCGCTGTTCTTCAGAAAAATCCTTCAGGTCCCACAAATTCTTTGGTTTTTCAGCATTTTTCAGTATTTGAACCCTTTCCAACAATGACTGTATGATTTTGAGATCCATCTTTTCACACTGAGGACAACTGAGGGACTCATATGCAACTATTACAGAAGTTTCAAATGCTCACTGATGCTCCAGAAGGAAAAACTATGCATTAAGAGCCGGGGGGGTGAAAACTTTTGAACAGAATGAAGATGTGTACATTTTTCTTATTTTGCCTAAATATCCTATTTTTTCAATTAGTACTACCCTTCAGAGGCTACAGAAGATAGGTACAAGTTTCCCAGAAGACAAAATAAGTTAAATTGACCCTGATCTTCAAATTCAAAAAGTTTTCACCCCTGGCTCTTACTGCATTGTGTTTCCTTCTGGAGCATCAATGAGTACTTGAGTATATATATATATATATATATATATATATATACACACACAGAGATAATTAAATGACTAATCTTTTGAAAACCATATGACAAATTAATAAGAATGGTATTAGGGATAACTTATTATGCTTGCTAGAAAAAATGACTAAATCAATATCTACTGAACCAAAGTCCTTTGACTTTTAGTTTAGTAATGATTGCCTAAGAATTCAAGCACTAGTAGCTCTTTCTTAATGTGTTTAACATTTCATCTAGTTCGTTTAGGGCCTATGTAGAGTTGTGCAAATCTGGACTTGACGTTCAGGCATCGGAATAAGCTTATGAGATCAGTTTTGGCACCAAGTGCTACTATGGGAAATAAACACCTTTTCAACTGCTGTAGCACCAGCCAAGCAAACAGCATGCTAATGCTCAACTATGCAGTATAATTACACAGTATGGAGAGAAAGATAGAAACACAGACACAGAGAGAAGTCACAAAAGGCTTGTTCTATATCTATATTGTATTCTGTAATTCACAGAGGAATCTGTTATTTTAATTTTCACTGTACAAAATCACTCTTTGTTCAAATATTTTTGTTACTACTGCTCTTGTTGTGCAATGCAGCCAGACTGTTATCAGAATGCATACACAGAGTTATCACAAAGTTTTTAATGGAACAGCTTTAGGCTACATCTATGTTACCTGACCAGGGCGCTTAGACAGGTGTCTGCACTATGATAGAGAGAGAGACCTCGCTTCCGTCTTTTGAGCCTATTTTTAGCTCTTAAATGGGAGGCGGGAAGAGGAATAAAGCATTAAGAATTGCCAGTACAGATTTTGAATTAACATATGCATTCCTGAATGAAATTTTAGATTTTGTTAGGGTTATGCAAGAGTGATTGTTAATAGGGAAAATAGAGGAGAGTGCTGTTAGACAGCGACCAGCATGAAAACTGAGACGCTGTTGCATAATCGCACCCAACATCTTGGAAAGAATGACATTTATATGGACGTGTGACTGCCCACCTTAATAATTTATGTTATTTATTCAAACCATCATCTAGCTTTGGACTTTCCACACAGCCTTTAAGTCATATAAGGACAACAGTGGTAAGGCAGAGGCTTAATAATTTGTCTAATTATTAAGCAACCTGCATTTTAACAATGCTAAAAGCGGCCAAAAATAGGTGCAATGCTAAAAGGTTTGTCTACTCAAGGACATAGCAGGCTTTTGTCATTACATGCTGAAATATTTTCGTTCTAGGTCATCAGCGTAATTCCTTGTTAATGGGAATACTCACCTAATTACTAAAAACCGTGTTACAGAAAGGCTACAATTCCCAAATTATGAATATTAACCTAGGGAATTATGCAGGTGCTAAATGTGAGATGATGCTAAAGATGCTGTGCAGAAATTTGAGCAGATGTTCTGTAAGGTTATAGAGGTGTTGTCATTTTAGTTCTGGCAAAAGTAAATGTATTGTGTATCACCTTCTCAAAGAAACACAGACTCTTTGGAAGGTCATACTGAAACTTAAGTCTCGGGTTTTCTGATACCGAAACGGCTCGGTATTGATTATATAAGTTCATGCGACATCTTCTGTTGCTGCTGGGGCCTTAGGCAATGAGGAGCGTTCTACAAATCCACTCAGTTCAGTCCTAGAACATCACATTCGTTCTGTCAGGGAAGAAAGCATTAGCCACCCTTCGCTTCACTGTTCTTTTCACCCAGAGGGTCAGTGGGCAGACTAGTGAAAGAAAACTGGGTTGATGTCAGTCATCCACTAGTGTGATGATGGCATAAAGCACCATTCTGATTCAAAAGCACATGCCACTTTAGATTTTTAAGACCAGTAGATTTTGAAAGCAGCTTCTTAAAAATGTGTATGTTTGATAATTAAGTTTAAAGGGATAGTTCACCCAGAAATGAAAATTCTGTCATTAATTACTCACCCTCATTGACCCTCAAGACCATTGTTCATTCTCTGAACACGAAATAAGATGAAATATGAGAGCTTTCTGAGTGTGTGTGCGTGTGTACTGTGTGTAATTATTATGTATATATAAATACACACAAATTAATGTATATATTTAAGATAAATATGTTATGTACAAAATATTTTTATTCCTAATATATTTATTTATATTATAAAAAAATACATACACTTATAAATATTTCATAAATATATACATGAATGTGTTGTATTTATATATACCTAATAATTACAGTGCACACACATATATTAGGCAAACTCAAACTTTTAGTTTGTATGCGATTAATCGCGATTAATCGTTTGACAGCACTACATTAAAATAGTCCATGTGACATCAGTGGTACACCTTTAATTTTATGAAGCTACAAGAATACTTTTTGTGCAAAGAAAACAAAAAAACAATTTTATTCAACAATTTCTTCTCTTCCGTGCCAATCTTCGATGGACTTTAACGAGAGAACCACGATGCATGTCCTTACTACTTTTCTGGGCCTTGAACGTGGTACTTGCGTTGGTGTCTACTGAGGGTCAGAAAGCTCTCAGACTTCATTAAAACTATCTTAATTTGTGTTCTGAGGATCAAAGTTTTTTACTGGTTTGGAACAACATGAGGGTGAGTAATTAATGACAATTTTCCTTTTTGGGTGAACTATCCCTAGCACAGTTTTTATAGGGGAAAAGGTGTTTTTCTGTAAGTCTAAATATGTTCATTCAAATTAAAAATAGCATCTTCGACAGATTATTTGTTTTAAACTGTTGTGATGAAATGGATTTTTGCTGCAGATCAACAGGCTTTTTGCTGCTCTTCTCCATACATTCAAGACGACTGGTGTGGATCTCATTCTATTTATTTGTACATTTATTTTATTTCTGTGAATCTCTGTACATTTATTTATGGATCATAATTTATTAATTTGAAATAATGGAACAAAAATAACCCCGTATTTTTACTGTATTTTTTTATCAAATAAAACATAGTTGGTTAATGTATTTAGTTAAAATTTTGGTTAAAATTTCTCAATGGTAGTGTAAAACAACACCCTTTTTACCTTGTCAAAAACAGCTTTGTTCACAGCAAGCCAATTTGGTGCATGTTCCTTTAAATGCTAATGAGCTCTGCTCACCTGCCCCTCTCTTCTGTGGGGTGACAAGCCATTCTCTGAGAGAGTGTAAACCAAGTGGCAACCTCCCGGTTTACCTCTTGAAGCCAACACGGAAGTGACTAAAACTGCAATTCATCGACTGGCCGCTAGAGGCTGGCTGCAAAAGGGAGTCAATCCCATAGACTCCCCATGTTAAAATGCCCAACTTCACAGCAGAAAAAAAAATGTTTACAGCCTGGTTCAAAAAGTGGTTTTGGTCTATACAGCTAATTTTGCCCTTCATGTCAACTCTGAGGGGGGTGAATATTTTTATAACTCATCCGTTTAATTTATATTAAGCCTTAAAGTTCTGCATAATTTAGGGCGTGGCCACTTAAGTGACAGGTGGATTGCCGCTGCTGTCACCACCGTCGCGCTCGGCGGGCGTAGTTTCAGCAACCAGCTCCACCCACGTCCCGCCTATTTGCCCATTTTCGGTTATCCGGGAGTGACGTACAGTGACGCGATTCCAAGATGGCGACGGCCGACTCCCGCCCACTAAGAGCTTCAAAAATGCTCTTCGGAAACCTACAGGTGACGTCATGGACACTACGTCCATGTTTTTTACAGTCTATGGTGTAAACTTTAGCCACGAAACTTGCTGACTAGCACATTATAAGAAAAGGTAGTTTGCAAAGATTCTTAAAAAAAACCCCTTACACTCACTTTTTCTGTAGGTGAAGCTGAATTACAAATGATTTGCACAAACATAGACACATTTAGGCAGATCGGGGGGATGCATTCCCTTCAAAAACTAAAGTTATCCTTTGTCTTTTGCGGTTCGGATGTCGGGAATAAATGACGACTGCTATGTTCATTATTACAAGCAAAAACAATACCCCTCAGTTGTTTAAGAGACATTCTTGTCCCTGTTCACAGTTCACTCAGGGTGGGCCTGTGTTAAAACAGCAGTGTTAAACAGTCGTCATGGGAGGGGCCTGTGCAGATCTGCGTAATTCTGCCAGGAATCAGAGAAAGGGGTTATTATTATTGGGGATTTAAAAAAAAATCTGTGGATTTTTATCATTATAGCATGGTTGTGTACACACACTGCCAACACACATTTATGTTCTAACAACATGTAAAAGTGAATTTTGCATTTGATGACCACTTTAAGATTTTTAGCTGGGTTTCTCTAGGCCTGAGATTTCAGATTTGTGATCTTTCTGCCCCAGTGTGACGCTCGTTCAGAGTTATTTCAGTTGACAGGCATGCAGTGCTGCACAGCAGGGCTCGCTTTTCTCGTAATCCTTTATGTTGTGTGTAGTGCACGTAAATGTATAGGGGACTATGCGAATCTGTTGGGTGTATGGAGGCCATGACAGAGAGTGTAGAGAAATGTGACATGTATTGTAACCTTACCTTTATTAACCCAATCCAGTCGATATCTCACTCATTCTCATCATATCCTGGGGGTAAGTAGGACTGACCCTAACACAGCATGAAAGCATTGCAGCGGTATGCCTCTCTCTCTCTCACTGTCTCGGCCAATCTATGTGTCTCATCTCTCCGATAATCTGGGTAGAAGGAGATGTTAAACCAAGTGTAATTATCAGTCTCAGAAGATTATAGTGGCCTTGGACAACCCATGTTACACAGACTGAGAGAGCTATGCAGGCCAGGGTCATGTACTTGATGTTCAGTATCCCACTGCAATCTGAGCTGAGCACAGTTGGAAGCAAGAAAGTGTTACATAATATCAGAATCACCGTATGTGCATTGATATACAAGGCTGTTGGGTGTTAATACTTTTTGTAAAGAATTATAAACACATGTGAATTTTTTTTTTCTTTTTTTAAGACATAGTTCAGCATTGAGGGTTTAGTTAAAAATATGAAAACTAAAAACTTTGTAGCTTTTAGTCCCTGTTTTTTTTTTTTTTTTTTTTAAGGAATATTTGTCTTATTTGCAAATTATTTTAAAACAAGGGTGTACAATACCGTTCAAAAGTTTGGGGTCTGTATGTTTTTTAAAAAGTCTCTAATGCTCACCATTTTTGCCCAATAAAAGAATCAGCATGTCTGTTGCCATTAAAGGAGAAGTCCACTTCCAAAACAAAGATTCACATATAATGTGCTCACCCCCTTGTCATCCAAGATGTTCATGTCTTTCTTGCTTCAGTCGTAAAGAAATAATTTTTTTTTGAGGAAAACATTTCAGCAATTTTCTCCATGTAATGGACTGATATGGTGCCCCAAGTTTGAAATTCCAAAATGCAGTTTAAATGCGGCTTCAAACGATCCCAAATGCGGTTGTAAACGATCCCAGCCAAGAAGGAAGAGTCATATCTAGAGTAACGATCAGTTATTTTCATAAAAATAATACAATTTATATACTTTTTAATGTCAAACGCTCGTCTTGTCTTACTCTGCCTGGACTGTTTTTTTCCGGTTCATGACAGGGTATGTTGAAAAAATTCCATCTCATGTTCTCCCTCAACTCCGAAATCGTCTTATATTGCTGTTTTACAAAGACTGGGTTGGTACTTTTGCAGTGATGTAGGATGATTTTAAAATGATTTTTGAAGTTGAGGGAGAAAATGCGATTGGAGTTTTTCAACATACACTAACTGTCTTGAGTCAGAATACACAGAGTTCAGGCAGTGCAAAGCAAAACGAGCGTTTGAGATTAAAAAGTATTTAAATTGTATTATTTTAATGAAAGTAATCGATCATTTCGCTAGATAAGACCCTTCTTCCTTGGCTGGAATTGTTTTTGACCGCATTTGGGATCGTTTGAAGCCGCATTTAAACTGCATTTTAGAACTTCAAACTCTGGGCACCATAGCAGCCCATTAGATTTCCTAAAAAAACATAATTTCTTTACGACTGAAGAAAGAAAGACATGAACATCTTGGATTACAAGGGGGTGAGTACATTATTTGTGAATCTTTGTTTTGGAAGTGGGCTTCTTTAATACAACTTTCCAACTGCCACTTAATAGCAATAGCAAGTAGCAAATCGTGGTTTTGTGATAGGCTATTAGCTATTTTAAGTCTCTTGATTTAAAATATTTCAACACAGGAAAGAAAATTACTTTAATCACACACTTTCATTGGGGTTTTTAATTTCAGCAATCATTGATTTACAGTGTACATGACATGTTGTGAGGTCTACTGCAAGTGAGTCAAATAAACATACAAAGTATAAAGTATGTTATGTTATGTAATTGTTTGTTAAACATCTCAGTATTTTTAAAAGTAAAGATGATTAGATTTTGTTTCTGTTTTTCATCATAAAGTTTGCTCATCTCATTCTCCGGAGTGATATGGTATATGCGCTTGTGCAGTCAGCAGATGTCTCATCAACAATAGGCATATCTGTCACATAAGCATATCTCTGGAAGGTCAACGGAGGAGAATTTAGCCTGATACTGATTTCTTGGCGTATCACTTACAGCAGTTTATTGCATCATCTTTTGTGACGTTTGTTTTCAAAAACTATTATGTTACCTACCTGTATATGGTTGATCTCTGCAGTTCCACTTAATACCTAGTAAATAACTTCACAAGTAATGCTTGTACAGCATGAGTGGCATGAGATCATGCACCATCTCTTAGAAAGGGCACATTCGCATTTTGCCACCCACTCGTCCTCCCAATCCGGCTTGATGTCAGCCTGTTCTTTGTATTAAAAGATGAATTTTGGTGTATTCAATGAAAGGTTTTTGTGAGCAGAACAATCAGACTCTTGGTCATAGACCATTCAGCATTTGTCTGGAAACACAAGGCCACCATTGTGGCTGTAACTGTCACCAATGCCTTGTGTGTGTGAGAGAGAATGTCCTGAATATCAAAATAAAAGCCTGCTCCTTTTATTAGCTTTTATCTGGCCTACATTGTCACCCACATTTGATTAAAAAGTGTGACTCTGACATAACACTGCCTTGATTGTGCAGGTGTACTATCATGTGCATGCCTAATTATGCAAAGAGTGACAAAATGAAAAATATATTTCCATGCAGGCGGGTTTTAACAAGCTTTTCCATTACTCAAGCAGACCAACAACTTTCATGAAACAACTTAGAGAGAGAGAAAAAAAATCTTTAATATTATATTACACTACTAGTCAAAAGTTTTTGAACACTCAGATTTTTAAGTTTTTTTAAAAGTCTTTTCTACTCACCAAGCCTGCATTTATTTGATCCAAAGTACAGCAAAAACAGTAAAATTCTGAAATATTTTTAATTTTTAAAATAACTGTTTTCTATTTGAATGTATTTTAAAATGTTATTTATTCCTGTGATTTTAAAGCTGAATTTTTAGCATCGTCACTCCAGTCACATGATCCTTTAGAAATCTTTCTGAAATTGTGATTTGCTGCTCAAAAAAAAACAAAAAAAAAAAACATTATTATTAGTATGTTGAAACTTGAATTTTTTCAGGTTTCTTTGATGAATAGAAGGTTCAGAGGAACAGCACTTATCTGAAATAGAAATCACTTTTGATCAACTTAAAGCATTCTTGCTAAATAAAAGCTTTCCAAGCTTTTGAATAGTATAGTGTATGAACAAAAGCTTTTTTATTTCAGATAAATGCTGATCTTTTGATCTTTCTATTCATTAAAGAATCCTGGAAAAAAAAAATACTCAACAGTTTTAAATATTGATAATAATAATAATTAAAACAAAATGATTCTTGAACAGCAAATCAGCATATTAGAATGATTTCTGAGGGAAATCATGTAACACTGAAGACTGGAGTAATGATGCTGAAAGTTTAGTTTTGATCACAGAAATAAATTACATTTTAAAATATATTAAAATAGAAAACAGTTATTTTAAACAATAAAAATAAATGCAGGCTTGGTGAGCAAAAGAGACTTCTTATAAAAAAAAACTATTAAAAATCGTATTGTTGATGACTGCACCTTTATGACAAAAATCATAATTGTTGATTATTCCATTGAAATTGTAATTTCGATTATTAATTATGATTATTACAATTTAGATTAAATGATGCTTTGAATAGCTTTATACCATTTTTTGAAGCAACTGCATGCCACATTTTTATATATAGTTAGTTCTTTAAATATAAAAAAGTAAACATGTAAAATTAAAACAATGAGAAAAAAACTCTTAAGATGACCTGTATATTATATTATTGTCTTGATAATTATTGTATACACAATATGTAGAACACCTTCTATGAATCAGCCTAAATAAAGATTCTAATATGTTGATTTATTATCAATGTTGGAAACAGTTATGCTGCTTATATATATATATATATATATATATATGGAAACTGTGATACTCTTTTCAGGATTCTTTAATAAAAAAAAAAAGTTAAATAGAACAGCATTTATTTGAAATAGGAATCTTTTAAATTTTTTTAAAAGAAATTAATACTTTTATTCACCAAGGATGTGTTACATTTATAAAAAAAAAAAGATAGCAAAGACTTTGTTAGAAAATATTAAGCAGCACAACTGTTTCTAACATTGTTAATAAATCAGCAGCAGGCTAAATGTCAACACTGACATATTTGCAGTGGTATGCTTAATATATTATATTATGTAAGCTGAACAATAATTTCTTATGGAAGCAACATAGAGTTTGTTGAGTTTTACACTACATTTTCTTGCCCCTATTTTCCTTATATAGAAAAGTAGGAAGCAGTACATGAGAAGTTGCCAGTAGGGAGCAGTAGTGCTCTTCTATAAACCTCCTTGCAAGACAGTACAAGACATTTTCTTTTTATTTTAAAATATTATACTCTGACTTATTGCCATCTCATCTTGATTGCTTTTTTATATATGACTGGTTTCCCTGTGTTTATTTCAGTCTCTATAATCTTTAAATATAAATAAATAACACAGTACAGATCAGGACTAGATGAAATGCAACTGACATGCTGTTGTTTTTTCTTGTTCCTTAGAGTAATTAAAAGGGCGTCAGCAAAACCATGGACATCATCTTCTGAATGATCAAAGGAAGAGACTTTCTATGATGAGAAACACTTAATCCCTTCTTCTACAAAGAAGTATTTCCTGTCCATAAGTGCTGGATTGCATCTAGCTATGGGGGTTGTGGCTGTATGATTGCGTCTCCATCCACATGTCTCATGGAATTACCAACAAACAAATCTGAGCTTCCATCACCTGCACTTCCCAAGAGACCTTCTCAGGAATCTCAGCATGGGATGCGTCTGGCGTTACTCAGTAGTGAGCAGAGTAACAATGCATTCACCTCTGAATCCCCATTGTCATCGTCGTCAACCTTGCTCCTGTACGATAGAGGTGAGACATCACCGGACTCAATGCGTAGCTTGAGTAGTCTGAGCAGTGCCAGGACAGATAGTCCTCTGGATGTGGACATGCCAGAGGTGGAGATGGGAAAAGCAACGGCCAGCAGTGATGATTCAGGCATACAGAGCCCAGACTGCAGGCCGGACTACAGTGAGGACAACGACAACTCTGTGTCTGTCTATCTAGATGCCAATGAAGACTGTTGGAGTGACAATGACAACAATAATGTCACTTTGGTGGTAACACAGAAGGTTGGTCAAACTGATGGTGATGATACATCCTTGTGCTCTTCAGAAAGCACTGATGATGACACTAAAGAGGACGAGGAAGAAGACTCTTTTCTTTCTTTAGCCTCGGTGGAATTAATAATGAAGAGCCAAGTTGGTGTCTCTGATCTGGAAGTCTCCACTAGCTCTGAAGAGGTAACCTCAAACAGTATTTTACCACCAGCTGAAGTGTCTAACATGGCGGTGGTGAATGAACGCCGAAGGGAAGTTGCCCAAGAAAAAGAAGAAGTTGAGTTGTCGTCAGCCATTCAAGAAACTGACGTCATGGATGAGACAGAAAATGCTTTCATAACAGATACTAAAAACACAACTTCTCACTCATTCATCCCAAAAGAAGACAACCAGCCAAAATCCACAGGAAAAAAACCCAATGATCCGGAAGGACGTGTCTTTTCCAAGCCACCTACAAGGGCTGCTCTGACCAAAGCCACAAAACCTGAGATAAAGAGATTCCCCAGGCCAGACCTGAGGAACGTGAAGGCCAAGATCATCTCTAGGGCTGCTTCTGCGCCAAGATCAGCCAATCCTGCAACAACAACAGCACACGTTAATGTTAACCAGTCAGCTTCAGGAAGTGTGAAGGTTCATGCTAGTAGGAAGGTGGAAAATAAAGCTGTTGGAAAAAGAAGCAGATCATCATCAAACCATATGAGAGGGAATGAAACAAAGGTGCTGGTCAGTGGCGGTCAAGAGAAAGATGTAAACACTTTATCCTTCCTGATGCAAGGAGAAGAAACAATGAAGTCAGAATATCCTCTTTCAACTGATTTTAAAGATGAAGAAGAACCTCAACTTGAGAAAGAAACAGGGGAAGAAAACTCTAAGAGCACCAGCAAGGTTAGTGACTGAGTTTTATCCTTATTCCCCCATGCAGTTTGTCAGTGTTGTGATAATAATAGTGAAGCATAAGCATTAAAAAGTACTGTTTGTATCCAGGATATATAAAGGACACAGTCCTCATATTATGTAATACATTTAGTTTGTACATCTAGAATGGTTTTTACATTTTATTTAAACATTTTACAGTTATTACATGTATTTGTATTTTACTATTATTAAAATGTTTTTTAGTTAGTTTAGTACATTTAGTAAAAGCTTTTATTATTATTATTACAACAACATGATTTTAAGACTAAGACTTTTGTTAGTTTTTTTATACGTTTCTACATTTAGAAAAAACATCATTACAACTTTTAAGTTTATTCAGATTTTACTGATATTAAAACATGAATTTAAGTACTTTGTCAAGTACATTTAGTTTTTACATTTAGAATTTTTTTTTTTTACATTTTAGTATTAACTTTTATTAATGTATATTTAATAAAATTATTACTATTATTAAAGCTTCCAATAATATTTATTCAGTACATAATAGTTTGCAACAATAATTAGCATGAAATAAGAATAAACAATACTTCTACAGCATTTATTAATCTTAGTTAATGTTAATTGCAGCACTTACTAATGCATTATTAAAATAAAAAGTTGTGTTTGTTAACATTAGTTAATTCACTGTGAACTAACATGAAAAAACGATGAACTGTATTTTTATTAGCTAACATTGACAAAGATTAATAAATAGTGTAATAAATAGTGCTGTCAAATCAATTAATCACAATTACTTGTGATTAATCACATCGAAAATAAAAGTTTTTGTTTACATAATATATGTGCAGATTTATATATATGTATAAATACACAAACATTCATGGATATATTTTTAAAATATTTACATATATATACATATATATATATATATATACACACATATATATATATATATATATATATATATATATATATATATTCATATTTCTATATGATTTATACATGTATGATGTAAACAAACTTTTATTTTGGATGCGATTAATCGTGATGAATCAATTTCACAGCACTGGTAATAAATGTATTTTTCATTGTTCATTTATGTTATTTAATACATTAACTAATGTTAACAAGTGTCACCTTTTTACAAGGGTTTTCAACTCTTGCCCGTGAGATCCATTTTCCAGACTTTAGCTCCAACCTTGATCAAACTCACCTGCCTGTAACTTTCTAGTGATCCTAAGACCTTGATTAACTTGTTTAGGTGTGTTTCATTAGGGTTGGAGGTACTATTATTAAAACCTTTAATAGTCTTTTACTGAGTACATGTAGTTTTTATAGTTAAAAAAGGCAGGATTTGCACTCACTTATAAAGTTAATCAATGATTTAAAATTTTTATTGTACAAAAAAGCACTAGGCCTTTCTCAGTGACCTTTTCATTTGAAGTTAAAACTTCAGCAGACAACAGGCATTCTAACGAAGCGTCTTTTGACTAGCCAAGTAAGTTATATAAACTAGGCTGGACAGACGTTTCCAGTGGAAACATGTTGACTTTTGATCACCAATGAAAGGAAATGTTGGGATTTGAAAGCATTTTAGATTTACGCCCAGGTACGCCCAGACCTTTCAGGATTTTTGTGTCATTTATGCAAATACATTCAAGTTTTGGTGTACTCCAGGGTCAGAAATGTGAGGGCAATTTTATAATCACATTATTATTATTATTATAAAACCATACTATGTTGCCTTTAATGTCAAATACTTACATTTACCCAATTAATTTAATCAATATTAACACTTTACCATAAGGTTCTTTAGTTAAGATTAGTTAACTACATCAGTTAACATGAACTACGATTGGTTATTTTCATTTAAAAATACAATTAAAAAAAAAATTTAAATAGTTTTTAATCTCAGACGCTTGGATGACAAGCTGTTGAGTATATTATTTGTAAATTGTTGTTCTGTAAGTGGAGTTCTCCTTTAAGGGGCAATATTAGCCATATTTGCAATATTTGATTTTTTTACATTTGTGAGGGCAATTTTTATAATCACATTATATTATAAAAAAAACATACTATGTTGCCTTTAATGTCAAATACTTACATTTACCCAATTAATTTAATTAATAGTATCCAATAGTAACTTTACCATAAGGTTCTTTAGTTAACATTAGTTAACTACATTAGTTAACATAAACTAGGAATGAACACTTCTACAGCATTAATTAAGCTTAGTTAATGTTAATTTCAGCACTTACTAATGCATTAAAATTGAAAGTTGTGTTTTAACATTAGTTAATGCACTGTAAACTAACATGAAAAAACGATGAACAATTGTATTTTTATTAACTAACATTAACAGAGATTGACTTTAATGTCAAATACTTAAATTTACCCAATTCATTTAATCAATATTTTAAATTGTTGTCAATAACAATAGACTGTTTAAAATGTATCTGAATTATACATGTAAAGAACAGGAGCTCATAGGCCTGCAATATTATGACAGAAATCATTATTGTAGATTATTGCTCCTTATACTGTAATAATGATTATTAATATCAATATAGAAAACAATATAAAACGTTTTTGTTTGGTTTTGGACACATCACATAGACGAACATGTCGGTCCATTGCTTTAGCCAAGTCTAGCACACGGGGAACGGGGAACTCCTGTTATAAGCACTGAGGCTACTAAATTAATCTTTTAAATTACATCGTATCTGCACTGTGTTGTTTATGATGAGGGAATTATAATGCGCTCTGACAGCTCTGCTGTTTTCAGCGCTGACTAATCTAAGCACCTCTGATTGGCCAGTGCATTCCTAAGTTCAACAGAAATGCATTTAATTGGTTATAAGACTTAACACTGCACAAAACGCGTAAAAGCTGATACAGTGTGAGCGAATCGAAATGTAATACCACAATTGGCACTTTTTATTCATTTTCACGACAGCCATAATACATTGTTTAATTGTGCAGGGGCATGTCCATTTGTCTTGAATTTATGGGGCATTTTTGTTCATTTTGGTTGCGTTTTTGCCACAAGCCCTTGCTAATTTCTAACCCTGGTATACTCAAACTGAAACATTAATTTAAACCGACATAATAGCAGCTGTCTGATTCAATATCAGTCTTCTCCTTTTGAGAAGAACTGCTTTAACAAGTTCAGTTCTATACATGTCATCACATGATTGTGCTATGCAGCTTTTCAGGCTTAAATGTGCTATTAGGTTGGGTCTAACCGAATGTCAAGAGTAAATGTAAGACCTCAAAAAGTTTTAGAAGGTAAATACTGTGATTAGAGACGAACACAAATATTCATTTGTGCATCAACAGCTTTTCTCTATATGTTCACTGTCCAGTCTTACAGCATGTCAGAGCGCTTACGCAATTCTACGTAAGTGCTTTTGCATGTTTCTGCTTTACTATTTCGTTAGGAAACATCCAAGAGCTTAGAATTCCAGTTCCCTCTCTCACTTCCCTGCCTTTTTCAACTTGGTTAGAGAACATGAGTGAGATGTTTTTGCCAATAAAACAACTGTCTTGGAACAGAACGTGGAGGGAAACATTCCTGAGAGGAGTCTGACTCATATGAACACTGATTCAGACAACAGAACCTTTCCACAAACTCACTCCATGTGTTCAAAAACGTGGGGGAGAAAAGGAAAAGATCTGGGCTGGTCCTGGCATCAGAAGCCCTGAGGGAATAACACAATAGAAACGTTTTCCCTTTGCTTTTTTCTTTTTTTTTTCTTTCCTTCTTCTGCTTTTTGGAGCTGGCGAGTCTTATTTCCCCTCCCTCCTTTCCGCTCCTCCTCCCTCTCCTTCTCGCTTCGCTCTCTCTCTCTGTACCGCTGCACATTTTCTGTCTGTTCTGTGGAATGGCTAACACTATGGTTACTCTACGGCGCCCGGAGTTGGGCTCTCTCGCTTGGGATGCTGTCGCTAATCAACAGCTCTTTCTCCAGACTGTGTCTTCCAAGTTGGGACCATCTCTTGGGACTAACAGTACATCCACCTCTGGACCCTCAGAAACCAGACTGAAGCCCTCTAACCGAGAAGCCCGACCAACAGGTAGTCTGGGTCCACCGGGAGGCCGAGCGGTTCAGCCGGCTGGTGAGTTTTGCTTGCTGAACACACCACATGCACAAAACGAAATCTCAAAGCCATTATTTAAGGAAGTAGACAAAGTGAACGCTAGAGTAGAAGAGCTTCTCGGGTTGTTTTGTTCAGTGTAATGTTTCCTGTAAGCTTATACTGATATTGTCAGTGTGATTATTTTACCAGCATAACTGTCACAGTTCAGGTAGCTGTTCTACAGTAAAGACACGAAAATGTATTGTCTTGCATGTCAATTTGACACATCAGTGTTGTGTTTTTTAAATATGTGTGCCTTTTGTTTTTATATAAAGCTGATTATAATTTCTATAGACTGCTATAAAATACTTACAGTTCTTTCTTTCTTTCTTTCTTTCTATTTAATTTCATTTACAAATTTCATTCAAAAGTTTGGGGTTAGTAAGATTTTATTTTTAAGAAATGAATTATTTATTCAGAAAGGACACATTAAATTCATTAAAAGTGACAAAAGTAACAGTGAAGACATTGATTAAAAGTGACAGTAAAGATTTATATATATAAAAAAACAACTTATTTTGAACTTTGTATTCAACCAAAAATTCTGGGATAAAAATAACACTATCCACAAAAACATTTTAAAATATATAAATTGTTTTCAACATTTTTAGTCATAATAAATGTTTCTTAAGCAATGATTATGTGACACTGAAGACTGGAGTAATGATGCTGAAAATTCAGCTTTGCCATAAATTACAATTTGAATTATTAAAATAGAAAATGGCTACATTAAATTATTATTGTGTTTCACAATACAGATTTACTTTTTGATCAAATAAATGCAGCCTTAATAAGCAAAAGACACATTTACTAAAAAACATAAAAAAAAAAATCTTACCAGCTCCAAAACTTCTGAACGGTAATGAATGCATTTGATTATTTCCTATTATTACTATTATTTATTTGTGTGGGTAATAAACTAAATATATAATAGACAAAATAATTGATAATATAAGGAAATAATAATATATAATTACCTAACCTCAAAATGTTTTTTTGCATTGCTAAGTTAAATAAACAAACAAACAAATTTTTGCTTTAATTTTTAATTAATTTATTTATTGATGTGCATTGTATTGTTAAAAATACTTTAAAAAGATTTTACTTCTTTATTTTTTCCCCAAAACATGTCATAAAGCATGTCAAAAACCTACTTTTAAAGTGGTCCTCACTATTTGACAGGATCATAAATAATGTTTTTTAATTAATTAATTTATTTACTTGCATTGTATTGTTCCAAAAATAATTAAAAAATTGAATTTCTTTATTTTTTCAAAAACCTACTTTTAAAGTGGCCCTCACTATTTGACAGGATCATAAATTAATTTTAGTTTTTTGTTTTTATTTATTTATTTACTTGCATTGTTTTGTTAAAAAATACTTAAAAAAGATTTAACTTCTTTATTTTCCCCCTAAAACATGTAAAAAAATCTACTTTTAAAGTGGTCCTCACTATTTGACAGGATCATAAATATGTTTGTTTGTTTATTTATTTATTCATTTGCATTGTTTTGTTAAAAAATACTTAAAAAAGATTTAACTTCTTTATTTTCTCCTCTAAAACATGTCAAACACCTACTTTTAAATTGGTCCTCACTTTTTTCAGGATCATTAAAATACTTGTGAGAATAAGGTTACAGATTTAGCAAATAGAATCACCTCCATATAAAAACCATTAGGTCTGCGAGATGTCCTTACAAGTGAATCCAACATGTGTCTGTGTTATCGAGTGAGCGGGAAGATGCAGCTGGCGTTAATAAGCCTGTAGTAGCCTTTAGTAAGCCTGCGTAACTCTCCTCTCTGTCTGCCGTCGCATGTTCATCATTTAAAGCCATAACATACACTCGAGTTTAACACTTCACACTTAACTTCAGTTTCCTGTCTCATTTGTCCATTCATTTCTATCGGTCTTTGCTATTCTCTCTCTTTCCTCCTCCCATCCTGTCGTGTGTAAGTCTGTCCGTTTTTTTGTGTATATAGCCTAAGGCAGTTTTCCTGTTCTGGTCAGAAGAAAAGACATATCTGTGTTGTTCTTAGTGTATGTATGTCTACACTTTTTAAAAGTTTTGGGCTGTCCTCTAACCTATCCTGTTTCCTCTTTCTTTAATTACAAGTGGTTGCAAGGATATGTTTGGGTGCATGTGGTTTTAGGGGCCATATTCTATATGTTTGTGTGTGTCATGTTTCAGTGTCAATGAAAAGTAGAATTGAATCAAGCAGAGAAGGTCACATTCCTCCTAGACAATCGTCGTCTTGTTTCTCCACAAAGACCACAGGCCCAAACTGGGACTTTCACTCCACAATCTAATAGCTGACAGTCAGGGGAAAAGTTTTGTGTTGAAGGATATGTGTTACTGTGGAGTCCGATTTAGGAAACGCTGCCATTTTTGTGCTACCAGGACTACTACTGATGTATTTAACCGGATACAAAAGTTGACGTTATTTGATATATTAAATATTTTTAGTTCATTAAGCAGATGAAATTTTATTATTAAATAAAATAACAGCGATATACATTTGGAAAGTTACTCTTACAATCTTTAGCAGTATTTTATTATGTTTGCATTTATTAGCTTCATCGAGGTGACTTAACAACACATGTTTGAGCACCAAATCAGCGTTTCTGAAGGATCATGTGACACTGAAGACTGGAGAAATGGCTGCTGAAAATTCAGCTTTGCAGCACAGAAATAAATTACATTTTAAAATACATTAAAATAGAAAACAGTTTATTTTATTGTAATAATATTTCACAATAGTTCTCTATTTTACTGTATTTTTATCATATAATTTAAGATACAAATGGCACCATGATTAACATAATGATTTCTTTATTTACCCACACAGATTTAGCTGCACCACTGCACTTCTTTCTATGTTGTTGTTTGTTTTCCTAATCTTGTTTTAACTGTAGATAGCCATGAGTGATCAGATAAATCTACTTGCAGATAAAAAAAAACAAAGTCAGACTTTGCCTGGAGGTGAACAAGCAAAATGCAGTACCATGTGTTCCCCAACAGGTGGCATATATCTCACTTGTTGGCATCACTGCTGTTGCATTTAGTGCTATTTAATCACTTAATTCCAAAACGCAGGAAAGAGCAGTGGGTTCAGAAAGTGGTTTCTGGACCAGACTCTGGAGAAAGTGAGGAATCTCACTGTACCAGGCCAACACATTCAAACATGCATGTAAATACAGCAGCTGAGATGATGTGTATTTGTGTTGGTTGGTCTCCATAGCAGTGCCCCCAGAAGACCTTTGACGTTGTGTACAGGATGTGTTTTTGTGAGGTGTTCTCTCACCCTCTGTTTAATTCACAAACCACACCGAGCTTCTACCCACTGGAGTCAAACAAGTGTTTTTGCACATAGGAAATGATCTGTAGTGAGAAAAGAGAAACAGGATACAGGAAAACACAAAGATTTCCCAGCAAGAAAAAGACCCAAACACAACACAGACTTTCCAGAAATTCTGTGCTGGTACTTATTTAGTTTTGCTTTTTATACATCTGTTTTTTGATGAAATCTGAAAGCTTTCTGACCTTGCATTGATAGCAATGCAACTGCCACATTCAAGGCCTAGAAAGGTAGTAAGGACATTGTTAAAATAGTCCACATGACTAAGGTTCAACCTTAATTTTATGAAGCTACAAGAATACTTTTATGATGGGTGTGGAAGTGTTCAAGGTCATCATAGCTGAATGCACATCTGTGTGTTATATATAACTGCAGTCTGGATTAAATAATTGAACACACTTTGAGTGCCGCTGGCTGAATAGAACTGGTATGAAAACATACACACTAACTGGAATATGCTTTAGTGTTAGTTAAGATGGCAAGTAGATTTGATTTATAACGATTTTGTTCTTTTGCATTCAGGTATTCCAAGGATGCGCAGCACAGTACCCTGCAGCCCTACTTCTGTTTCCAGCACATCTTGTAAAGGTCCTCAGAAAGCAACCTCTTCCAAACTGCCTGTCAAAGGCCTACCCACAAGCCCCAGCTCCTCATCACTGGGAAGTACAATCAGCGAAAGCAACAACATTGCTGTAAACAAAGGTGAGTTTGTGTAGGAGTTCAGGTCACCATCTTAAAGGGTTAGTTCACCCAAAATTCAAAATACTGCCATTAATTTCAAAATCTCTAAGACCTTTGTTCATCTTCAGAACACAGATTAAAAGTGTCATCCTGTCATCTGCTTGTCATCCAAGATGTTCATGTCTTTCTTTCTTCAGTCGTGAAAGAAATTATGTTTTTTGAGGAAAAAATTTCAGCATTTCTCTTCATATAGTGGACTTTAATGGTGCCCCGAGTTTGAAGTTTCAAAATGCAGTTTAAATGCAGCTTCAAACTATCCTAAATGCGGTTGTAAGCAATCCCAGCCGAGGAAAAAGGGTCTTATCTAGCGAAACAATTGGTTGTTTTCAAAAAATAATACAATTTATGTACTTTTTAATCTCAAACGCTCGTCTCGTCTTACTCTCCCTGATCTCCGTTGTTTTTCTGGTTCATGACAGTTAGGGTATGTCGAAAAAATCCCATCTCATGTTCTCCCTCAACTTCAAAAAACATCCTATTCCGCTGTTTTACCTTTTTTGTTAAGGGTGTTCGATCTTCTTTGCATGTTCACTTCTTCGTACTTCTGCAGTGATGTAGGATGATTTTGAAATCATGTTTAAAGTTGGGGGAGAAAATATGATTAGAGTTTTTCGACATACTGTCTTGAGCCAGAATACACAGTTCAGACCGAGCAAGATAAGACGAGCGCTTGAGATTAAAAAGTATATAAATTGTATTATTTGTATGAAAATAACCGATCGTTTCGCTAGATAAGACCCTTCTTCCTCGGCTGGGATCATTTACAACCACATTTGGGTTCATTTGAAGCTGCATTTAAACTGCATTTTGGAACTTCAAACTCGGGGCACCATAGCAGTCCATTAGATGGAGAAAAATGCTGAAATGTTTTCCTCAAAAAACATAATTTCTTTATGACTGAAGAAAGAAAGACCTGAACATCTTGGATGACAAGGGGGTGAGTACATTATCTGTAAGTTTTTGTTCTGGAAGTGTTTCTAAACGGACCAAATGTGTTAATACAAGTCACGCACAAGTAAACTGTCCTCTCACTGGACAAAGTTCCACGGTTTATTTTCCGGAATTCCGCTCAGCTGTCGTCCGTCAGGATGGAACAACTACAGCTTTGTGGGCTTATCGTTGCATTTTTTGAAGCTGTTGTTATATTAATTTATAATTTTGAGCAGGAGTCCAAGATTTGTCGGGAAAACATTGTTAAAATGCACCTACTACAAAGAGAGCAATAAGATGACATTATGAAATGAAAAGGCGTGCTTTGATTTTGAATTCATAAGAGGTATTAGCAAAACAACAAAGTGACTGTTTTTCATAAAACTGTAATTACCCATTATAAACTGTGATATAGCCTGGTTCGTTGGTCTGTTGGATCGGATTGCTTTCTCACTACAAACGAACCGCTCCGGAGTTCATTTTCAGTTGAGCCATAACCACCTCGTTCAGGTGTTCTCAGACCGATTGTTTTGGTGCGGATCCAAACGCGATTGCCGTGCTCACATATGCCAAAACAAACCGAGCTAAGGGAGGAAATGCGTCAGGTTCTGAAACAAAGTGCCAGGTGTAAAAGCACCCTAAAATAGTCCATGAGACGGACATGGAAGACACGGAAGTCATTATTTTTGTTTTCTTTGCGACAAAAAGTATTCTTGTATCTTAAAATTAGGGCATTTTTATCAATGTCCTTACTACCTTTCTGACCTTAAACATGGTAGTTGCATTGCTGTCTATGCAGCATCAGAAAGCTCTTGGATTTCATCAAAAATAACTTAATTTGTGTTCTGAAGATGAACGAAGGAATGACATGAGAGTGAGTAATTGATGACAGTATTTTCATTTTTGTGTGAACTATACCTTTAATCTTAAGGCTTTTGAGCTCATACTTGAAAACCTCTTAGTGCTAAAAACATGCTTTCCATTTTCTCACGCTGAATAAATTTCTTAATCAGTATTTTGAAGAAACAAGACTTGAGATACAGATAAAATATAAATATGGTAATCAGTCACTAAACTAAGCTACTATGCTGTTAACATTTGAAAGACAAAGTTTCTCACATTTTCTCTTTGAGCCTTGATAAAATCTGCAGAGCTCAGACTGCCCTCATTCCTTTCCTCAGGGTAAAGGTCACAGCTGCTTTGAGTTTAGCGGTGACTGTGAGCAACAGTCATATACGATACAGTCTCTGCCATTCCAAAGCTGTGTTTTAGACATTAATCACAACATCCTCAGCATGACACCCCCTCAGAATCATGATTAGCTCATTCCCACACTCTCCTGCTGTCCCACACTCTGAACTTAAATTCAAGAATAATCAAGATAGCCACTGAGTTGTCATGGCAACTTGAAGAAATGAGATCTTGTTTCAGTAGGAATACATGTGAATGTGCTGTGCTAGTGAATAAAGAATGTTTTCAAGGTAAATTCACAACAAAACAACATAATATTGACACAAAAAACTTTTATTTAAATGATCATGTTGTGCTTTGTGACTAATTGCTATTGCATATTGAATCATTTGATGAATTAAGAAAAGGGTTTTTTTGAGTATGTTAATGGTTGGCATATTTTTGCAAGTACTCACATTCTCAGTATGAGAATTTTTATGTAAAATTTAAACATTTTCTTAAATCACAACATATTTTATTTTATTTTATTTTATTTTATATATTTTTTTATTAATTTAATTATAAGATTTTTTTTTTTTTCCTGAGAAGAAAATGCTTACATATACATATTTAGAATCAAACAAGATCAAATATACCCTATATGCAAAATTATTGCCATAAAATATTAAGATGCTTTTAAGAAAATATGTCTTGGATGTGGCACTGGTTGATTTAAAAAATGATATATGTTTTGACGAGTCGACTGCCTCCCCCTACTTATCAGCATTTCCCCGTCCTTTAATCGCCGCCCTTCACCAGAAATACACATACTCAGAATTAAACATATGTATCTATTTAATTAATTAATTAATTTGTTTATTTAATTTTTATTTTATTTATTTAGAAGAAACTATTTAAGGTATTAAATACTGTTTTCAGTAATATATTGACATTTAAAAATAAATTTAAAAACAAATATCAGTAAATTTGTGAACGTGAAATTGAAAGGAATTTAAATGTGACATGGAACAAGACATAGTACATTTATATTCAGGATATATTCTCTGAAAACAAATCTTAATATCTTGTGCAATTGTGCTTCTTAGGTAAATGTATTGCATTGATATTTAAAACAAGATAAAATACTAATTAAGAAAATGTGTTACTGCATTGTACAAAATATTGTTTTATGATGTGATGTAACGATTTCTCTTTAATCAGTTCCTGCTGAAGGGATAAAGAGTGAAGAGAAGTCTATCAAACAATCACTGGCAACCCAGAATCAAGGAAAGTCTCTAGTTAGCAAACCTGTATCAGGTCACCGCAGCAGAGCGAGCTCCACACCATCTAAATCAGCAACAGGTGAGAGAAACATACATGTTAAGTTTTGCAACATCTAATCCCACTAACTCTCTCTAACACTCACAGTTACTTTCATATATTTAAAAGAGTCCACATTCATCTGTCTCTCATCATTTCTTATTTACACATCAAAACAGCCTCAAAGGGAAATTAACTCCCCTGTCGTCAGAACTTCTATAATCATTAATCAGTGAGAAAGCTCTGATTGTCTTAAGCTAATGACACTGTAATTAGCATTCCTTTGATGTCATTTCATTTTAGAACCACATGATTACTACTATATACCTCTCTTAATAGGTTTTAAATTTTTTAAATCCCTCAATTTGTTATTGTAATTTGTATATAGTTCCACTTTATTATTATGCCAACAGCAGGTGATATGGTCCTACTTTATATTAGGTGGCATTAACTACTATGTACATCAAAAAATAAGTACATTGTACTTATTGTGATCATATTGTATTGCAGAACACTTTTGCTGCTATTGAGGTGGGATATGGGTAAGTTTAGGGACAGATTTGGTGGTATGGGTAGGTTTAAGTGTGGGTTAAGGTGTAAGGGATGGGTCAACAGTAGGGGTGTAATGGTAGACATATTCTTACCGACAATTTTACGCATTTTACGCAATTTTACGCATGTGTACCGAACAAATACAGCATTTTTTCACCAGGAAATTAAAACAATAAATGGCGTTTTGACAGTCTTTGATGTGGAATGACAGATCGCTGTATAAACGCCTAGGAGAGCCGCTTCTGGGACGCTTTAGAAACATGCTGTTGTGCGGCCGGTATAAACACAAGCATTGACTAGAGTGGACGTGATCAGCTCCGGTGGCCATGTTAGAGCCGTAACGCTCCGCAGACATGTGCAGTGTAAACGGAGTCTGTTCAAATGGTACAGCGGAGTGCAAGTGAACACGATCATTCCTTCTTCTTTACTACTAGTTTTAATGCAAAATCAACATGAATGAACATCTCATGCCTCATGTAATCATGACAGCCACTATGTAATTGAATATACTTCCACAACAAACAGAAGTTTTATTTATTTTAATTTATAAATTCATGTAAAAAGTGCATTATGTGCAATTTATATGTATCCATACAATTTTAAGTTGAGTGTTGATTATTATTTAAAAATAAATAGTGACTAATAAAGCCCCGTTCACACTAGCAGCGACTTCTGTAACTGTAACTGAATGTATTTAAAGAAAGAGCAACTTGTTCAGTAAACCACTGTTTAATAAAAAAGAAAAGAAAAAGATTTTTTTCCCTCTGCTGTCCCAAAATTATATCAAACCGTGATGTCAAACCTGAGGTACGTACCAAACCATCATGTTTGTGTACCGTTACCATCTTAGTCAATAGTGTAATTAAAAATTTAATTACAGAAATTAATTATAGGTTTAATTTAACTTACATGCAGGTATTTTTTTAAAATATAAGTACAATGTAAAAACACGTATGTGCACAATAAGTGCATTGTATTAAATGATACATTTTAATGTAAGTACATAGTAGTTAAGGCCACCTAATATAAAGCGGGACTGATGATGTAAATAGATCAGATTAGATCTTTTAATATGGAAAGTTCATGCAAATCATGCAAATGCACAAATCATGATAAAATTTCCCCTATATGCAAAATTACCTTAAAATATTAAAATGCTTTTGAAAGAATATTGGATATATTACTGGGGTCAGTAAGATGTTTTTGAAAGTAATTAATACTTTTATTGAGCATGCATGCATTAAATTGATCAAAAGTGACAGTAAAGACATTGATGTTACAAGATTTATATTTGAAATACATGATGTTTTTTCAACTTTATATATTTAAATATATTTTTTGTAATTTATGAAATTGTTTATTTAGCGCCAAGTCAGCATATTAGAATGATTTCTGAAGGGTCACGTGACACTAAACACTGAAAATTCATTTAAAATGTATTAGAAAACAGTTATTTTAAATTGTAATAATATTTCACAATATTACTGCTATTACTGTTTTTTTGTTGTTGTTTTTTTGATTAACTAAATGCAGCCTGGGGAGCATAAGACTTCTTTGAAAAAAATAAAAAATAAATGAATGTCTTATAAATCCAAACTTCTGAATGTAGTGTATTATGCACAAAACAAGACAAGATATTCCTTAAAGATATGTTTTTTGTTTTTTGCAGTGATTGATTGTTTATAGTTAATGCTGATTGCCTTGCTAATTGCTTCAGATGATGAAGGATGATTGTGAAGGTTTTAGCAGTATTTGTCCTGCCCCACCCTGTCCCATTAATTGCCATAAATACACTCATGCACCTACAACCCCTAAAGTACATGTGACTCAGTCACTGAAACCTGCCACTGCAAAGTCTGTTAGCATGAAGTTTGATTTCTTCTGCACTGTTTCATTAGGGCTGAAGGCCCCAGCTGTGACCAGCCACGTGACAGCTAAGACTAACCAGAATGTTTTGCAACGCACTGGATCGGCACGACTCACTCGCTCATCATCAGCAGCAGGTAAAGAGAAAATAAATTTGATAGTGTGTGGTGTATACATTTTGGAAATAGACAGTTTGCGGATAAACAAAACATAAATATGGCCATAGGATATAAAAGTCATTTGAACAGTGGATTCCTCTGTATCTGTGCTCATGCTTTTTTCTCACATGCAAGTGGCGAGAAAAAGAATGTGAACCCACTGGAATTGGTTGGTTTTCTGCATTATTTGGTCATAAAATGTCATCACTAAAGTCACAAGTATAGACATGCACACTGTGCTTTCACAAACAGTTATAATCTTATGTGTTTATTGAACACACCCCATTGAACATTCACTGTGCTGTGGAAAAAGTAAGTGACCTTCACATTGTTGATGTTACCTTAATGATCCACAACTGTTTTTATGAGTTGTTCATGACTCACATGTTTGTTCTTAGCAGTTAAGCTGCCAAATCTTCCTGTATATTCTTTGGTTTTAAAGCATATTCTGCATACTTAAACCATTTATAACAGTGTCTATAATTTTGAGAACCATCTTTTCACACTTAGGGCATCTGGAGTTATACATAATTAAAAAGGGTGAAACATTCACTGAAGAAAACATAAACATGTATTTATATTCAAATATATTAACGTATGTGGTTGGAATCATTTATTGTTTGCTAAATTGTTTATTATAGAGCACTCTAGATTGTCTTTTTTAACGTTGTAGTGGTATGTGTGACTTTCTCTGCAGTGTTTCTTTGCAAAAATGCCACAGACATCCTCAAGCCAAAATTCCAGTCACATTCACAACAAGTTCACCCAACCAGTGCGCATTTCATGGTATTTCTGGTCCTTCCGTCTTGTTTTACTTACAAACGACTTGACTTTAACAGAATTTTAGCCACAAGCACCACCTCCGCCCCTTGACTGTTGCTAATTTATGTTGCTCTGGCCATGCAGCTGTTGGCCTTTAGTGGTGAATAAGGAAGCACAATAGTGTCAGAGCACAGGCGTTCATGTGCTGCTTGACGTCTCTCTATTCAACAATGTCACTCATCAGTATTCCGAGGCGCTTGTTTCTCTCACTCTCTCACTCTTTTTATTTATCCAACAAAGGCATCCATTCAGGAAGCCTGCTGCTTGGAAGATACATAAATGTTAAATAGATGTCTGAGAGAAGGCACCTGAAAAAGAGGGGAAGACGAAGAATAAAAAGGAAGATGATGACGTGAAGCAAAATCAGGGACCAGTAAGGACTTTGTGCCTGTGAAATATAAAAAAGACAAAAAATATTTTACAAATCTGAGAAAATGTAGATTTCAGTGTTTAAGTATTTACTAAAATGAATTATTCACCAACAGATGAAAATTCTGTCATCATTTTCTCACCCACATGTCATTCCAAACCTGTATGACTTTATTTCTACTATGGTACAAAATTATAATATAAATAATATTTTATATTTACATAAATATTGTATCTTTATATATTGTATATTTACATAAATATGATATTAATAAAAATAGATATACAATATTTATGTAAATACTATAATATATTATTATTATTATTATTATTATTATTGTTGCCCATATAATGACAGTCAGTGGGAACTAACATTGTACTCCATTGGCTTTCATTATTTGGTGAAATTCTTAACTAAATTAATTTAAATATAATAATACTAATACATAATATTTATAGTATTTATGTAAATGTAAAATATTTGTATATTTATATAAATATTATAATTATTGTTATTATTATAAATATAGCATATACTATAATAATATTAATAATAATAATAATACTTGTTACATTGGACTCCATTAGCTTTCATTTGGTGAAATTCTTAACTAAATATATTTAATAATAATAATAATAATAATAAATTATAATATTTGTAGTATTTATATAAATATACAATGTTTATATATTTATGTAAATACTATACTATTATATTATTATTATTATTATTATTATTATTGCCCATATAATGAAAGTCAGTGGGAACCAACAGTATAGGCTTCATTAGCTTTTATTATTTGGTGAAATTCTTATCTAAATTCTTATCTATATTTAAATATAATAATAATAATAATAATAAATTAAAATGTTTATAGTATTTATATAAGTATACAATATTTATATATGTATATAAATAAATACTACAGTTATTTTTTTATTATTATTATCATAAATATGATGTATTTATATAAATACTATGAATATTAAAATTTATTATTTTGTGAAATTCTGTTTAGGTCATCTAAGCATGCTTAAAATATAATTTTATTAAGTAGGTAGTTTTATTTATTTGTTTGTTTATTTATTCAGAAAATTTATTTATAGGGATTCTTTTTCTTACCTTGCCTTACCTTACCTTTTGTTGCATTTAAAACCATTAAAGAGAGAGAGAGAGAGAAAGAGAGGGAGAGAGAGAGAAACAATATTGCATTTCAAATAAATGTATTTTATTTCAAGGATCTATAGGATGTTTTATAAACAAAAATACTGATTAAGAAAACCATTTTCGCAGTGTAATTGTAAATCAGTAGCTATAATCTTCAAACGCAGCATCTTCAATCCTCACACCATAATCATACCCATACTGTAGCCAAGAGAGAGGGAGTGAGAGAACGACGTTACTCATAAACCGCCTACTCCCCGCTCTGTGCAAACTCCCTCCCCTTCCCTCTTACATCGCCTCTCTCCCTCCATCCCCCCTTCTGAGTGCACGAGTGTGTGTGTAAAGCTACGGAGAGCTTGGCTTTGTATGTGTGTGTGTGTGTGCATGTGCAACACACATAAAGGATTAGCGTGTGCACATTTGCAAGAGAGAGAGAGAGAGGAGGAGAATATATGACACACAGGCTGGTTCAGCATCCAAGAGGATACCGCTGAACAGAGCAGCCGTTCCCACAAGAGCTACGCATCATTCCCAATCCAATCTTCATCATCACTTTGGTTTTTGGTAGCTGTAGCATTTTTTAGCATTTTAAAGAGATTTGGAGACTTAAGAATAGCAAAATTTATTTTTGTTACCGTATTTTTTTTTTTTTCACCTCTTATTTGGACTTTTCCCTCTTACAAGGACTTTTTGCATTGGAATGTGACAGAAACCAGACATTTTTATTTTATTACATAGTGGACATTTAATTTTAATATTTATTTATTTTAAAATTTTTCAGTTTTTAGAAATTTCTTGATTTTTTTCCCCCCTTATTTTGTGGAGGATTTACACTCCTCCATTTGGACGTTGAAGGTCATGTTATGGTCTCCGAGACTTTCCCTCTCAAACTTCCATGTGAAGCTCACAGCTAAAGGACTATTCCGCAATCTCCAGCTACTGCCGGGATGCAAAAAGACCACGGTGGTCTTCCATGCAGGTTAGGGAACCTCTCCTTTCCCTTCCTCCATCTCTCAATCTCTCCCTTCATCTCACCATACGCCCCTTCCCCCTCCCATATTTCTCCTTTTGACACCCGTCTCTCCATAGTTACCGTTGCTCCATCCCTGCTTTGAGGAGCATGTGGCAGCCTTCACTATTGTTTCTTTTAACAGAAGATGCTTACAAAGAATCGTGTGTGTTTGCGCGTCTGTGTGTGTGTGTGTGCAATGTAGTGAAAGGCCAGATCGCGTGATCTGTAGTGAGCGATGCCCGTGCCAGAGGGCACCATGTGCAGTGCCAGAAATAGAAACTGCTTGCTGTGTTTTTAATATGTTTATCTGTGCCATGCCTGCATCCTAGTGTTCATACATAAACAGTGTGTTTATTAAGTGTTTATATAAACCAGAGGAACGGTATATATTGATTTTTCTGCTGAGAGTAAATAAAACAGATTGATGTGATGGGGGGAGTATATGAAGACGGTAAGGAACGCATTCTAGGGTTGAATAACTAAATTTCACCACTCCCCAACCGAAATTCTCCACCGCCCTTCTTCTTTCTGTGTCAGATGAAAATTTAGGTTAGGGTTCATGTGAGGGTGCTCTCTCCCTATCTGTCTGTCTCTCTTTCTTTCAATCTCTCTGTGAATCTGTTGGAGGATTTCTGTCATGGGGAATAATATAGCATGTAGGAATTTCTCAAAAAAGCTAGATCTGTCTTTTCTTACTCTTACTGACCTAATTATTGATTTTTCATTCATCAGGTGTTGAATATCTACCATAGGTTTATAGTATGGCTGTCACGGTTCCTTGATTCAATTCGAGTTGTCCATTTTAAAAAATCCTTGACTGCAATTTGCCCGTGTTGAGTATCCGATAGAATACTGTAAGTGGAGCATTCCATGAACGAGAATCCATGAAACAAATTATTAGATTGTTTTCTGTATGATATAGTAAATCCACTTAAAAATTATAACATAATGCTATTGTGAATTCACAAACGCTACGATTCAGTTAAATAAATATATACAATGCAGGTTTAATATATGTGGTTTAATTATTTAACGTTATTTAACATTACATGCGTGTAACAGCTCAGAGCAGTCAATGCTGCTCCAAATGAACATTTTTTTATTTACATTTGTTTACTGGAGCATCACAAACTCCAGACTTTGGTTTTATTATGACATTCATCTGAGAATGCCATTTTTCATCAAAAAATGTGTGGAAGCTGCTAAATCATATAGAGAATGACTTAGTGAGCAGGAAAGTGCTCAATTGTTTGACAAACTAAAGCTAATAGGTGGTAAAGATACGTACGAGCAGTATTAATTATATATTAGCCAAATATTTTACCTACCTGACTGGAAATGTTAAGAACAAACACAAATGTTGTCAGGATTCTTGCCCTGGAAATCCTGGTTCAGTTTGACCGACTACAAATGCCTTTTGTTCCTCAGACATTTTTTGCACACGTCTCCTTGATTTGTTACAACTTTTTGCAGTCTATAGTACTCCAAATATTTTTCCTGGTCTGACCGATCAGTACAGCCCAAAACATGACAATAACTGCTAATTTTCAGCAGCTATAATCAGCATAATTTGTGAGTTTTGTTCGGTTTCGTGGCATTGCTTACGTTCAGTGTGTCCAATATTAAAAATTAAGTAGACATTTGAATTAAATGTAGTATTAGATCCCTCTCCAGTCAATTGTTATTTTTAAAGAAAATCAATCAATAAATACCATTTTGTGGCTCTTTAATATGTCATGACACATCACACACTCTTTTCATGTGTCGTATTGCCTTATTAGATCAAACGGCACGTGAACCGATCGTCTTTTCTTGTTTACTTAAAACACAAAATAAACATGAATGAACATCAGAACGTTTTTCATTTCAGCCACGGAAAGACGTCAGTACACACAATTTTTCAAGTTTAAGTTCACCAAAGTTAATCTACTCTCCTGTCTGATTTGTTTGTCGGACAAAATGGCGGATTTAGCATTATGATTGGTCAGATTGCCTACCAATCAAGCTGTTTGCAAAGGGTCAGTTACCAAAATAATAGTTAGTGACAGCTCTAGTTTATAGTAACTGTTGCTTTGTCAGCTCAAATCTGTCAGTATGTTACTGCAGTGTTCTTACAGTTTTGAAAAAGGACATGTCTGGGTCATATACATCCCAAAATCTATTGAAAGAAATATTTGGTATATATTGACTTTTGGAAATTTATACATGAAGAGTTCAGATGCAAAACCAGCTAAAAGCCATCTCGGTCAAAAATGAGATATTGATACTGAGTGAATGCTCCTGACACATATTATACGTCCATCAAATACTTTTACTTCAAACTCACTAATCTCCAGCCTCAGCCCAATCAGAAGTACCAGTACTTACATAGAAACCTATACAAAGTAGCCAGAAAGAAATGCTTATTTTAAAGAAAAACATTAGATGGATTTAGAGGCTTTTGCATCTGAACTCTTTATATGTGTGTGTATTATGCGTTTATTTAAGATGATTGGAGGTATTTAGTATCAGTATAAAAAAGGTGTCATTCAAATAATTTTACGATGCAAAAAAACATATATTTTTTGTTTTCAGCCCCATTGGTATAGGTATGGCAGTCACTGTCTTCATCCTCATCTAATAGAAAACACAGTGGAAAATTCCAGAATATTCTTGAACACATACATTCAGAGTGCAGCATCTCCTCATAGTTGTCTCCATAGAAACTAGCATGCTGGATCATGTGGTGCTGTTATCAACAGACCTGATGTATGTGACCTGAACAGCCGGTCTGAGTGAGTGTGTGAGAGCCTCAGCAGAGAGAACACTTTGTACATACCAAACGCTCCTGTACACACTGCACAAGATATTCATTCAAATTAATCTTCATCTAAGAGCACAGCCTCTCTAATCAGACCAAATGCTCTGTTTTTAGAGATAATGTTGTATGTGTATATGTGCCAAATGCACAGGGACACAGTGTACTCAAAGTGGGCCAGCAAACTCAGACATTCAGCCTCTTTTTTAATCTATTTATTCATCTGGATTTGCATGCTTTGGACCTTGTAGTTTTCGTCGCTCATCATGCGGTTTAATCTAAACGCAGCCGCTGGCCTCATTCTTACAATTCCAATCCAGATTATTTCCCTGGACCCACCTTCTCATACTGTGCATATCTCAGTGTGCATGAGGGAATTGCATCTATGAATTAATGCCTGCAGTTTTTTTTTTCAATATACAGTGACTAGTGGTAGAAACATTTCTTGTGGTAATAAATGACCTAAGTGACTTAGTGCACAATTTTTGCTTGGCGGATGATTAAACAAGTGAAAAAAATTGCAAAAAATAGCCTGAAGCATATTTTAGGAACACAATTGTTATAGAGCTCGGGGGGGCGATACTAATTTGTGGCAATAAACAATCATCATGTTCGTGAGTTTGGGCGGAAACAGGATATCCCAAGTTTTTAATATCCAAAGGGATCCACAGAAAATCCAAATGGATGCGTGTTTTTTTGTGTGTGATCATATTTATCCTCTTCAGATACTCCCTTTGACTTTGTCCCAGTGAGCCAAACGTCTTGCTTACCCTATTTTTAACCTTCATATCTAAAGAATTAATAAACAGTAAACTAAATAATTTGGATTGAGGTTGTGATTATGGTGGTATGTCATTCTACCACAGGCCCTGGATGTCGCTCTCTCTGTGCAGCAGACTGGCCGCTTTCTGTCTGTCTTTCCAGCCATGCTCGGATAGGTAACATCACCAAACTGTCACGACAAATCTCATTTAAGGCTGGAATACAAAACACAATTTTTGCCCAGATTTTCTGCCAATTTACTGTCTGGAGAAATTGATGTTATTTGCCAAAAATCAGAGCCAGTCTACAATTTTGAGTTGACAGATTTCATAAAAAATTGCGTAGTGTATGGTAGTCACCGATTCCAATTTTTTAGTTTCAGACTATGATTCCATAAAGTCATCTTTGATATTTTAAGCTGATTTTAGAACACATATTGTTTTTTATTTTGTCACGCTTCTCCTAGCAACCAGGCTTATGTTTCTGCACGGGTTTGTTATGATCTGAATGACTTTAAAGTCTGGTAGTGTACGATTCTCAGTTGTTAAGTGTATAATGCCCCGTTTTTACTCTGTGACAAAGTCAGTAAGTGTATGATGCCTACTATTTTAAGATCCGTTCAGTTTTTCAGTCGTGTAGTGTATTCCAGCCTTTAGTCAACTTGCAGTCATTTAGACTGAATATGTTTGTTCCATAGCTATACATTTTCAATAGTTCAATGCGAACAAAAATAGTATGTGGTAAATGTGTTGTCATGAGGTAAAATGTACTTTTTCTGTCAGAATCTTTATTTTATATGACTGAATCAACCAACAAAACTAATTCACTCTTATTATTTAAGCATTGTTTAACTTTGTGTTTTTTTGGACATGCGCCAAAGAATATGTGATATTCTACAATATATCTTAGAGTTTCATGAAAATGTCATGGTATATGGTAATTATATATCATGTACTTTCGACCTGATTTCTGCCTGATGCCACGACTGCGCCATGGTACCACTATTCTTGTTCACACTTGTACATTTTGCTCACAGTATCAGCATTTTTAGGAGGGTCATTTACAGTTCAAGGTCAAAAGCTTATATACATCTTGCAGAATAGGCAAAATGTTAATTATTTTACCAATATAAGACCGATCACACAAAATGCATGTTATTTTGTATTTAGTACTGACTTGAATAAGATATTTCACATAAAAAAATCATTTACATGTAGTCCACAAGAGAAAATAATAGCTGAATTTATAAAAATGACCCTGTTCAAAAGTTTACATACGCTTTATTCTAAATACTGTTGTTATCTGAATTATTCATTTATTACTGGAATTATTTATTACATTTTTGTTTTTGTTGTTCATGAGTCCCTTGTTTGTCCTGAAGAGTTGAACTGCCTGCTGTTCTTCAAAAAAATCCTTCAGGTCTTTGGTTTTTCAGCATTTTTGTTTATTTGAACCTCTTCCAACAATGACTGTATGATTTTAGATTCATCTTTTCACACTGAGAACAACTGAGGGACTCATATGCAACTATTACAGAAGGTTCAAACGCTCACTGATGCTCCAGAAGGAAAAACGATGCATTAAGAGCCGGGTGTGTAAACTTTTGAACAGAATGAAAATGTGTACTTTTATCTTATTTTGCCTAAATATCATATCTTTTTCATTTAGTACTGCCCTACAAAAGATACTTACATGTTTCCCAGAAGACAAAATAAGTTAAATTTACCATAATCTTCAAATTCAGAAAGTTTCACCCCCCAGCTCTCAATACATTGTATTTTCTTCTAAAGCATCAGTGAGCATTTGAACCTTCTGTAATAGTTGCATATGAGTCCCTCAATTGTGCTGAAAATGCTGAAAAACCAAAGAATGTGTGATACCTGAAGGATTTTTCTGAAGACCAGCGGGCAGTTTAAGTGTTCAGGACAACACGGACTCATAAACAACATTTTTTAAATTTATTTTTTTTTTTTTTTTCTAAAGGAGTGATTTCATGTACCAAGGATGCATTAAATTGGAGTAAATGCTATTCTTTTAAACTTTTTATTTATTAAAGATTCCTGTAAAATGCATCACGATTTCCCCAATATTAAGCAGCACAACTCGTATTATTGTCAGAATTGATTTCACAAGATTACCGTGTTTTGAACAAATAAATGCAGCCTTAATGACCATCTTTCTTTCAGTAACATTCAGTCTTACAGACCTCAAACGTACAGGTGTATCATGAGACAGTTTTCTCTTTCTAGATGTAGCTATGTTGCATTTTGATTGAGAAGATGTGCTGTGATGTGTTTGAATGTGTTTGGTCTTTTATTTTTTTAATGTGTGGCACTGCTTCTGTCTAAGTGAGATAATTCTTTCCATTAAGCAAAACGCTGAAACGTTTATTCAGGCTTTCCTTCAGAACGGGTGCATAATTTCCTCATCTGCCTTCCAGTAATTATGTGGAAGAGTGGGAGCCTTTTTTTTTTCCTGTGGAGGCTTGTGGTTTGCTGGTTGTATGAGTGTACGTGTGTGATGTTTAATCTTGCAGTGTAATGAAAGAGGACTGCTTAGAGAAACAACAGCATCAAAGAAGCACCACTCTGTCTGTTAGCATAACCGTGAACATATCCGGCCTGGGTGTGGACACGCTTGACGGAGCTTGTGTTTGGACGCCTGTGGTTGAGACCTACTCAGTGTGTATGTGTGTGGTAGCTAGTTACGGTCTGTCTCCAGTGGAGTGTTTGGGGGACAGCAATCACAGCGTGTCTCCTGTCACAGTAGACCATCATAAACACTTATTATGAGGCCTAGACTGCACACTGATTACATGCTACTTACAGGCTTATCCTGTTCACACACGTACACAAACACAAGCTGAGACCTTAAATCTATGTGTACTAGCCCTCATTTTACACAGAGTACTGATGCCATTTAATGAGTTTGCAATCTAGTAAAGCCACATTCTCTCTGTTTATTTTGTACACTTAAGAAAAAATATATTTTTAAATTATATTGTAAATAAATACTGTAAACAATTATTTTTTACAGTTTTAAATTACACAGTGTAATACATGGGCAAATAAAACATTTTTAAAAATAATCTATTTTAGATATTTACATATGTATTTTGTCAATTTCAGAATGTACAAGAAATTGGCATTTAAAATACATTTAAAATACATAAACAAAAACTTATTTAAACTACATTTTGTTTGAGATTTTGTGATATGCTGTAAACAATAATTTTTACCCTTTCAAAGATTTGATTTAAATTATAAAATGAAATACAGAGGCAAATAAATAATTTGAGATAAAGACAGATTATTAAATACTATTTTAGATATTTATGTATGTATTTTGTCAATTACAGAATTTAGAAGAAATGGGAAATATAATTGAGAAAAGTTGTACAATTTAAAATGATAAACTAAAATGAATTTAAAATAAATTTAGTTTGAGATTTTATTATTATTATTATTTTAAATACATTTTACTTTATCATTTGATTTTTTGTTATATTTTGCCCATTTTTTGTACCTTCTAAAATGTATAAAAATACATATCTGATAAACATAAAAAAGAGTAGTTTTATTTCAGAGATTTTATTTGCTCCATATTACGCATGTAATATAAAACATTTGAAATAAACCTACAATTTTTTTGTTTATCAGATATGTATTTTTGTATATTTTAGAAATTTTCATTTAAACCAAACTTTTAAAATTGTAAAAATGACAACATGTATTATCAGAACAAAATAAATGCTGTCATTTTTACAATTTCGAATGTGTGGTTTAAATTACATGTAATACGGGGCAAATCAAACATTTTAAATAAAATGACAATTTGTTTATCAGATACGTATTTTTGTAAATTTTAGAAGGTACAAGAAATGGGCAACATATAATTGAGAAAATTAACAAAAACTTATTATACAATATATTGTATTTATTTATTTATTTCAGAACAAAATATTTGGTGTAAACAGTATTTTTTTTTTTTTTTTTTTTTTTACCATTTTAAAGGTTTGGTTTAAATTACAAAAATGTAATACGGTCAAATAAAACATTTGAAATAAAGCTACATTTTTTATGTTTATCAGATATGTATTTTTGTCAATTTTAGAATGTACAAGAAGTGGGCAAAATATAATTGAGAAAAATTACTTTATTTAAAATGCATTTTGTTTGAGATTTTACTTTTTAAGGTTATTTTTAAGGTTTGGTGTAAATTACAAAATGTAATTCAGGACAAATAAAACATTCGAAATAACACTACATTTAAAAAATATATTTTCAGATATGTATTTTTGTCAATTTTAGAATGTAAGAAATTGACAAAAATAAAATACTATCTCTATAATAAAACTTAGATGATTTAATATATATGCCATATAAAAATTTTATTTTCCGTGGTAATTTCATGGTATTCTAGAGTATTATGTAACTACAGTGGCATGTAAATGTGGTAATCATTCAGTAACATGGTGTATATCAAGTTATCGTCCGATACCTCAATATGACCACTGCACAGTTTTGTAAGGTTATTGGGGACAAAATGTATCCCTGCAGTACCACAATGATATCCACAGTGCAGAGTATCTGAGGTCAGCAGTGATGTGATCAGAGCTGATGACACGGTCCTATGGGGTGGCAGATTGTGGAGATGTGGTCATGTGACCACAGGCAAGGGCACTGTTTAACACCGAGTTACAGTTATTTAAGGACATTATATTTCACCTCAAAGCACATATTCCCTCACATCACATTGAGCCAGAAAAAGACTGCAACAGACTCGCTATTTCAAGCCTGTGTTTAAATAATGTAACAGGGACATTCGTCAGCAGTGATCTTTGCATTATACATTACTTGTGCATGTGGCTTTAGACTTCCAGGTTTAGAATGAAAATTTTTGGATTGTGGAGTGTTTTATCATAAAAAGGATTACATATTTCAGTTTATTTAATTGGATACACTTAATAGTCAAAAGAAAGAAAGATTAGACGTTTTTATTAAATTCACAGCATGCCTGCTGAGTGTTCTTTGATGAACAAAGCAGAAGAGATCAAAGCCTAAAATGAATAGTATGTAATTTATACTGGCAGTTGATGTTATTATAGCTGTATTGTCACTTCACTTAAAAAAAAATCCTTTTCATTAAGAGTGATAAATGATTGGTAGATGATTTCTTGTGTTAATTAATTTCCAAAAAAGCTTTAAGAAGCTATGTGATCTTAAAAGCAAAATCTAAGGGTCAACTGCAGTGAAAATATATCCATCAACAGGGGGCATCAGAGAGACTCTGAATCATGGAAGGTGGTTTAAAGGGATAGTTCACCCAAAATGAGTGTGCTGTCATCATTTCTCACAGATCTTACAGCTATATTCAACTACATTTTGCCAGTACATATGCATTGATTTAAAACAGATTTTTGAATCATTAATCATTTGTTTTGGTCAAGAATTGATCTAAAATGTAAATAATTCTGTAAAGTATCATTCAATATGCTTAAATTTATAAACATTATTTATTTTTTACATGGGCGGATTATTAGGAAAAGGGCACCATTATTCATGTACGACACATTAGGAAAAGTATTTATATAATGCTATGAATGCACTTAAAGAAATACAGAATTGAATTAAATCTCATTTTGTATCAGATAGAAACAAATCATTCTGAACTTTTAAGAAAAAAAAAATGTAATATGCTGTAAACAATATTTTTTACCCTTTTAAAGATTTGATTTAAATTACAAAATGAAATACAGAGGCAGAAAAAAATGAGATAATGCTAGATTATTAAATACTCTATTTCAAATATTTATATATGTATTTTGTCAATTACATAATTTACAAGAAATGGGCAAAATAAAATTGAGAAAAATTACTAAAATTTTAAATAAGAAACTAAAATTAATTAAATCAATTTTGCTTGAGATTTTATTATTATTGTTAACAAAACTCTTGAACAGAAATCTTTCCTGAATCAAATGAAAAAGCTACACTCTCAGAAAAAGGTACCAGAGCTATTACTTGGGTGGTACCCTTTCAAAAGGTACTAATATGATATGTAAACTTTAGATACTAGTATGTACCTTTAAGGTACTGATATGCAGTGTTGAGGAATTTTAATTTTAAAATTAATGCATTGCAATATTTTTTAAAAAAGTAACTTATTTAGTTACTTAGTTACTTTTTGTAGAAAGTAATGCGTTCCGTACCTTTGCGTTATTTTATTCTCATCTGGGCTGGGCTTCCTTGCTTGTTTTTATTATAAAAACATTTTATTTCTTTTGCAAATTCACGTCTGTACAGTAGAGGGCACAGCTCAAACAACCTTTCAGCTGTGCTGCCATTCTGGATTGCATGAAGAATAGGAAACCCATTTTTGCTTATTAGCATGGTTGAATTGGTTCATTAAAGTTCAGCAGCAAAGGCATTGATAAATAAAATGGGATTAAATATATAAAGGATGTTAATAATATTTAACATATTTAACTATTGCAGGTTTGCATTATATTTTGAGTCTGCATTTCACTGTTTGTATTCATTTTAAGGAAAACTGAATCTGTTTTTGTGCAAGTGAGATGAGTAAGTGCATGTTCACATTAGTCTAGAACTACAGCGACCGTCATGTTTACACATCAAACACAGCGCCTCTGCACTTATTCACGATTTCTTTCAACATTGGGACAGGAAAGCTGTCAGTCAGTAAATGGGAAAACAAAGTAACTGGTGTTATTTGAAAAAGTAACTCAGATTTCCTTGTAAATTAAAAAGTAATGTGTTACTTTACTAGTTACAAGAAAAAAAGTAATCTGATTACATAATTTGTAATGCATTACCCCCAAAACCTGAAAATAGTTTTTATACCCTTTTTTTTTTCCTAAAAAAGTGTATGAATCGTGAATACAATTTTCTGTCTACCCAGAAATTCACATCCCTATCCACCTTATTCTTTAACGTGGAAGTAAGCCTATGGGTGAGACTTCCGGTTCATTAGCCGCTATAGGGAAAAACAACATGCAGCAAATGGTAAAACTGTTTCCACTACAAACCAGTGTGCTCATAATTAATATAATACATTAAAATAATATGGTAAGACACACCAGTTTGCAATATCAAGCTGCAAAACAAGCTGTTCTGTATAGCTAAAAATAGCTGGATACGAATGAGACCCATAAAATATACCAATGACCGCACCTGCTCTTACGGGAAGAAAAAGGTGGATAGTGATAAAGCAGTTTATGTTATTTGGGTGAACTGTTCCTTTAAGGCCAGCTCGCAAAGCAGTCCACTAGGGAATGAGAGTTAAATGCATCAGCAATAGCTAATATTCAATTTGTACTCTTCACCTTCTCCTGCTTGTGCGTCTATTGTGGTTACTTGGCAGATTTGTGTGTGGGATATTTTAGGGTTGCTAAGTAAATATAGATTACATTCAAACAAGGACTAAATTACCATCTAAATTACAGTTCTCGCTAAGTGTCATACACAGGCCTTGGTGTTTGAGAGAAGCCAACCAAATACCAAAATTATGGACACATATACAGTCTTAATCTGTCTTTATCCTCACGTTTAAGCTTTAAATATCTAATTGAGACCTAAGAGAGATTATATGTGTGGACTTTACATGTGAAGCAATGACAGCATTACATCAAAGTTTTCCAATTCTTGTATTATTATACATTTTATGACCTCATATATGAAAAAAAAAACTATTTCTCTACATTTCAGATGCATTATTGCTCAGTTTGAGAATCGTCATAAATCGTGTAAGATAAGTTGATATAGATGATATCCGTGAGTCGATATTCTTCACAGTATGTATGGGATGGAAAACATCATTTTGACTTCAGTTGGCCTATAGAAGATGAGACCAAAATGCACTCTCAATACACATACACACACAGACACACACACTCGCATCTCTCTCTCTTTCTAATGCACTCTTAATGTGCTCTCTGGACCTTAGTGCATTATCATTAAGATGCAATCCCAGCATGCACCATGACTTATTTTTTCAGAATCAGCACAAGAGAGGGCGTATGTTGTGTGCTTTGTTACTTTGTTGCAATGCTTTCCTATTAGTCATGTTCATTTCTTTCTTATGATACCATTAAGATACAAAGATTTTTATTTCTGTTGTATGGGTGTGTGTGTGTGCACATTCTCACGAATGCAGTTTTTTGCTTTCCATTACCGGTAGAATTGAGGAGTATATGTGATTCTGGACTGTGAAATCATGCTGAACGTAATGACCACACTGAACACACGCTCTTTTACAGTGGACAAGAGCTCCAAAGGGCCCAAAGCAGCAGGGGCAACAGCTGGACGGACACAGCAGCACAGCTCAGCTAATCAAGGCGGACCGACAGAGGAAGAGGAAGAGAAAGATCTTCGGCTTCAAAATGACAAGAAAAGTCAATGCATCCTGCAGCTCCGTAAACTCATTGCTAATGGGAATCGGCGACTGGAGGCTCTCGCCCTGGTTGTGCAGCACATCTTCAGTGAGGTTGGAAGCTTTATTGTTTTATTGTTTTTTTAACTTTCTCTCTGTCTAGATGTTTCTTTGTGCATGTTTTCTCCCCATTCATTTACTATTTTACTTTCTTGCAGTGTTGTATATAGATAGATAGATAGATAGATAGATAGATATTCAGAACATTCCTAAACGTTTGGCAAAGTAGTCTTTGGAAGAGAGCTGTGAAAAATTGTGTTTTTATATGACTGTGTGTGATACTTTTTCGTCATTTAAGATCATGTAATAATCTTTAGTAGGATTGAATTCCTAGTGCTAAAAAATTTCAGTTTTCCAAAATAGGTCTGCATTCATGTTTGCTGAAAAGCACAGTAAAGTCAGTCATTTGGTGAAACGTTTTTACAATTCAGTATAACCAGTGTTGCCAAATCCGCAGTTTTCCCACGGAATTGGGCTACTTTAACGACATTGCAGTGGGTTGTTTTTGATGTCCGCGGGTCGAAGTTACCCCAATAACGTCATATTTACCTCCTGCAATACGAATTTACCAGGACCCTGACAACAAAAAAACGTGTATTTTATCCCCCAGACACCGATTTTTAATGGGGGACCCCCCTCGAATCGTATTTGGGCTAGTTTTGAGTAACAATAGGGGGGGTTTTGTGAAAACCTGGCAACCCTGTGTATAACTGTTTCTGATTTTAATATATTTTTGAATGTAATTTATTCATTTAAAGACAAAGCTGAATTTATAACAGCAGACATACATTTTTTCTAGTCTTTAGTGTCACATGATGCTTCAGAGATGATTCTGATAGGCTGATTTGGTGCTAAAGAATTTTTTTTTTTTTTTATCAATGTAATTTTTTTCAGTATTTTTTGACAAACTGAAAGACCTTTTGTGACATTTTAAACGTCTTTACTGTCATGCTTTATTAATTTAATACATCTATGCTAAATTAAAGTATTAGAAAAGAAACAAAAACTAATTGTACCTAAACTGTATTCTATGTGTAATATCATTAGACTACATCATTTTATATAACGATGTCTGGACAATTCAAATTATCTTCAGTCAAGAGATCTTTTGTTACTCTGTCCCATTAGTCAGATTATAATTGCAGATATCTATTATGATTTCATTCCTTGAAAATGTAATTTGGGTCAGATGCAATTATTAATATCTGAAATGTAATTATGAATAATCAAGGCTAGTACAAGGGCTTGTCATAGTGTATGTGCCTGTCTGTTTTGTCTACAAAGTAGGAAATGTTTCATATGGTGGTACCATTAACCAGCATTTCCAGGTGTGCTGGAACTAAGAGGGCTCTAGGGGAACGCTCTCTTGCGTTCAGTCAAGATGTCATGCATGATTTGGGTTAGTCAGTAACCCAAGCTTGACCTGAACCCTTCACATGATCTGTTTGCAACCCACTGAAACACAGGTTCCTCTATTCATTCATGCTTATCGCCATCAGACCCCCACACTACTGGGCTTCTTTAGTTTGTTGTTGCACTTGTGCATTGATCTTCCACCTTTAATTTACTTCTTACTTTCAGCAATTATTCTGGAAATGGAATGTGGCTTCAGCCCAGCTTAAAACTAGCACAATACAAGCCACACAAGTTGAAGAGGAAACAGTTTGTGGTCTCTTTGACTAAATGTCAGAGCCATCAAACTCTAAGTAGGGCCCGGCATGATCAAATATCTGGGAGTGTCTGTAAAAGCCCTTTATTTTGTGATTGGCTGTATCCTGGATACAAACTTGTCACAGTGCTAATCTCCATTCGCCTTCTTTCAGTTTGCAAATATTTGCAGATCGAAAGGAGCTGTCAATCACTAGGTGTAACTAAGTATTTAAGAATTTTCACTGGTGTGAATAAATCAAATAACCATGACACTTAAACACTTTACAAGAAACAATTGTAAGATAGTCAGAGAGTTGAGAAAAACAGAATTACTCTCTTAGGATGTTTCAGAAAATAATTGTTTAAACTGAAATTGCAACTAACAAGTAATTCAGTTGGTTTTTAAATGTTAAGTCTCAGGTATTTAGCTTGCCTAACCAGTAAAACATAATAATGAATCACCATCGTTGACATCCACGCTGCTCATGACTGATTCAATGTCTTTTTAATGCTTTAACATCTTGGAATGGAGTTTCTACACTACTGTAGACATAGACTACTATTCTTAAACTGCAGACTCAGTCTGCGTTAGTTAGTCTTAAATACATCCAATTATATAATATCAGATTTGATCGCTCTGAAACGTACTGTTCATTTGATTGGGGTGTTAGTAGCACCCTACTGTTTTGCATTTCGGTTTATCTAGAGTAGGTTTAAGCGTAATCCCGCCCTCACGGGCCCTGAGGCAGAACCACTGACAGTAAAATCATCTAGACGTACAATGCTGTATTGAATCATATGCTATGCTGTCCGATGATGTGTGATCAAATGAAGGCATGAGCTGTCTTTTATTTTCTGCATGACTGGCTGGAGTATTTCTCGATTTTGAATATTGAAATTGATCGGTAAAAGCCTTTCTGTGAGTTAAGATGAATTAAGAAAGTGAATTAAGATAATAGATATTCAACAATAAACTTTGATTCTGAATTTGTCTTCATCTAGAGTTGTGTGGATTGTGAAAAGTGCACCAGAATGGACTGGTAGGTCTATATAGCACATACAGTTGAAGTTGAAGTTTACATACGCCTTGCAGAATCTGCTAAATGTTAATTATTTTACAAAATAATACAAAATAAGAGTGATCATACAAAATGCATGTTATATTTAGTACTGACCTGAATAAGATATTTCACATAAAATATGTTTACTTATAGTCCACAAGAGAAAATAGTTGAATTTATAAAAATGATTCTTAATACTGTATTGTTACCTGAATTATCCACAGCTGTGTTTTTTTGTTTAGTGATAGTTATTCATGAGTCCCTTTTTGGTCCTGAACATTTAAACATTTGAAAATCAGGGTAAATTTAATTTATTTTGTCTTTTGGAAAACATGTAATTATTTTCTGTAGCTTCTGAAGGGCAGTACTAAATAAAAAATATATAATAATTATGCATAATAAGGAAAATTGTACACATCCTCATTCTGATCAAAAGTTTTCACCCAGCTCTTAATGCATCGTGTTTCCTTCTGGAGCATCAGTAAGCGTTTCGAACGTTCTGTTATAGTTGCATATGAGTTCCTCAGTTGTCCTTAGTGTGAAAAGATGGATCTCAAAATCATACAGTCTTTGTTGGAAAGGGTTCAAATACAAAAATTGTCATTTTTATAAATTCAACTATTGTTTTCTACTGTGGACTATATGTAAACGTCTTTTATGTTAAATATCTTATTCATGTCAGTATTAAATAAACAATAACATGCATATTGTACGATCCCTCTTATTTTGGTAAAATAATTGACATTTTGCAGATTCTGCAAGGTGTATGTAAACTTTTGACTTCAACTGCAGGATGAAGAAAGCTGAAAAATAAGAAGGCCCAGTGGCTTCAGCCAAAAAAGTTTCAGAGATGGAGAAATGCATTACATTTAGTTGAAAGACTGTGACAACAAACATTTTTCTCTGAAATAATGTGCACCCATAAATCATGCACAAGGCTAGGAACGAATATTAAGAAAGTGAATAGGGTCCATTTTGATTTCATATTGACTTTAAACTTGCTTTAATCTTCCTGAAACTCTCTAGGTAAACACTATTAGCTAGGTTTAAAGTTGGGAACTTATAGGCTTACGTGTCCCAATGTTAGTTTAACTATGTTAACGGGTTACTCAATGCGCACCCCACACCCAGTCTAGTAATCTTCACCCCAGGCGTACAATTAAACCCAGAAACCCACAACTTTCTTTTCTTTCTTTCCTAACTTCTCTCATACTTTTAAATCAGCCTTTTTTTCCTTTTAGCCATCACATTCCATGAATTCCTTAGCGTCCTATATATAATGCAAATTTGTTATCTTATCTCCTTATCTCTCAATAATAGCAAGCCTTGCCACCATCAATTCTCCTTAACCAAACAGCTAGGATACTTCACAAATTTTGCACTTCTACTCCAGAAATGCCACATACAGTCACATACTGTCTAGAAAACACAAATCTTTCACTTTCTTTCCACTCGTGAAAAAAAGAAAACTTTACTTTGAGGAAAGTTGACAGTTTTAGCCCTTGTGTCACCCACAGTGATTGATAGTGAGCATGGAGGAGGTGTGATGTAGCTGTGAGGAATGCACCAGCTGCTACTGAGCCCCAAGGGGTGGGATTTGAAGAAGGGGTGTGGCTTATTTTCCCACCTCACAGCTGTTTGGCTGATAACAGCAGAGCAGTGTTTCTCTGTACCCACCCACCACTTTGCACTTTACCGTATTTCATAGAATATAGTTACGTGTTATTTTTAAGGCTGTTTTTTTATCGGAAAATATCAGTTAAAGTGTCCACTTTGATTCTATAAAAATAGTTTTATAAAATCATAATGTGTCAGAACTATGGCATTTTGATTTGATTAAAATCTAACTAGCAAATACCTTATTGCTTTTTAATTGAATCATTTTTTCCTTTCTATTTACTCATACTCACATATTTTTCCCCCGTTTATATTTAAACATTATACTGAACAGCTTTGCAGACCTGTGGTCTTCTGCCATGTAATGGTTCCCATGTTGCCTATAATATTACATAAATTCCAATACACCAAGCACAATATCATTTATAGAACAGCCATGTTATGTAACTCTGATATCACCTTTTGGACTTACTTCTTTCCGTGTACCCTGGCAAAATGTGATTCATCTATTACTTTGGTCTCAGTATATCAGTAAGAGCCAATCAAATTGCTTGCCAATAAAAAAGAAAGATTTTTTTCATAACTGCAGAACCGACTTTTCCACCTACTCTTTCCATTTTCTCTTATCTGAGTTTCCACTCCCTCTCTCTTAGGAGGAATACGGGGGCAGGTCTCTGATAGGGAGGGAATCGTTTCTAATGCAGCGTGCCTGGAGACTGATGCTGACAGACCAGTTTTTAGAGTAGAGGAGGAAAGTGGTTGAAGGTTGTCGGGTTGTTAGGGTTAGTAGGAGAGAGGAGAGAGCAGGAGCGGGAGTTTGAGGAGAAGATGGGCTCCTCCGGGAGCAAACCTGGCTTGAAGAAGCTTCCTGGCTCTAAGAAGAATCATAAGGTGCAGTTCAGTTCGTCTGTAGTTTGATTGGTTTTGCTTTTACTGGTGTTTGCGGATTTACTAGTTTCTCAGTAACTTCTTTAAAGTGTTTGCATTGTTTTTGATTCTTAACTTCCTGTTAACCAACTAAACCATTGTTAGGCTTGTTAGGTGATTCATTATGGTTTGTGATGGCAGTTGTGTATCATGTGTTGTGTATATGTGACCCTGGACCACAAAACCAGTCTTATGTTGCATGTTTATATTTGTAGCAGTAGCCAAAAACTCATTGGATGGGTTAAATTTATTCATTTTTCTTTTATGCCAAAAATCATTAGGATATTAAGTAAAGATCATGTTCCATGAAGATATTTTGTAAATTTCCCACTGTAAATATATCAAAACTTAATTTTTGATTAGTAATATGCATTGCTATGAACTTGATTTGGACAACTTTAAAGGCGATTTTCTCAGTTTTTTTTTTTTTTTTTTTGCACCATCAGATTCCAGATTTTCAAATAGTTGTATCTCAGCCAAATATTGTCCTATTCATTCCTATTTATTCAGCTATCAGATAATGTAAAATTTTGAGAAATTTACACTTATGACTTGTTTTGTGGTCCAGGGTCACATATGTGAGTAATCTTCCGTTTGTGCATTCGAAATTGAATTCAAAATCACATGCTTGCTTTTTCCCTGAGGTTTTGATTCTGTAGAAGGTGTTCTTTGTGTGTTCTGTCCATGCAAAGTGTGTTTTTGTTTAGTTCAGTGGTGTCAACTGCTGCCCTCTTATCTCAGGCCATGAACTTGAGTGTATGTGAGTACTGTAACCATAACAGAGTGTTTGACTTTAGATTTATGTGTCAGCATGTTCAGTTTGTCTATCACGTGTCTCTGACAGTTTTTATCATAGGACATAGTAATCTCTCCCAGGCCGTGTGATCTTTGGCTTCTATGTAGAGGTTACTGTAACGCTGAGTGTCATTTAATCACAGACACACACACACATACGTCTTTCCTGGAACATTTAAATCAGCCTCACGCTGACCCTTGATCATGCCTGCTGATAAGAAACTGATTGAGATGGTTCTTATCCAACAACAACAACCCATTCTGCCAATACTGACGGTGTCTAGCTGAGAGTCACACGTAATGCGTGATATCATTGCATAGGCTTGGGGATTGTAGAGTTTTATTTATAGTTGTAATCAAAAATGTCTTGGCTCTTTATAGAATGTTTGAGGTTGGATTGAAGCATATCTTGAATCTTTTTGAGGTTTTTGGAAAATTTTAGTGAGTAACAACATTAAATTACATGACTGATTAGTCAGTTCATAATACTAAACTAATGAACCAATTATGTTAACAGTAATTTGTGATTTAAAATATGTTTGAATTGTCTTGTTTAACAAACAGTGGGCTCATTTAGGTTCATTGACTCAAGTGGCAGTAACTGATTACAGTGAAAGAAATTTTGATTGTTTGGTGGTTTGTAGCCAGTTGCAGCCAATATTTTATGATCATGTATATTTATATGCTATTATAGTATTTCTAAATATTTTACGTCTTTTAATATTTAGCTTTAATATTTTATTTTATCTTTACTTTGTCATTTTAATGCTTCAACCTTTCAACTTTTATTTGTTGTTTAGTTGTTCATCTAATGTTTTTTTTTATTTATTCTGGCTTTTTTTTAATATATTTAATTTTATTTTATTGTATTTTTTTTTTTTTTTACATTTTCAGATTTTTGTTATGGCCTGTGTGTGTGTGTGTGTGTGTGTGTGTGTATATATGTGTGTGTGTGTGTGTGTATATATATATATATATATATATATATATATATATATATATATATTAGCTTTAGTTTAGTGCTTCAACTTTCAAGTTTTTATTTAATTTATTCAACTAATATTTAATTTATTTTCTAATATTTTAGTTTACTAACAAGTTTTTGTTTAGTTTATAGTTTTTTTATTTGAATATTGAATTAGCATTTTGTCTTTTAAAATTCTTTTTATTTTTATCTTTTATGTTGTGTTTTATCTTTAGTTTTAGCATTTTAGGTTGTGTAACTTTTAAGTTGTTCATCTTCTATTTATTTTATTTTCTGATATTATTATACTTAAATGTCCACTGAAAATTTTAGAGGATTCTAACTGCACTTTTTTTGTTGTTGTTGTTGTTGTTGTTTTTTTTTTTGTAAAAATAGAATTACTTCAGTATGTTCTGGATTCAAATCTTGATTTTACTGAAGAATTTAATAATTTTTTAATAATGAATCAGCTTTTATTTTTATATTTTCAGTTTTTTCTTTTAAGTTTTGGAATTTTTGTTGTTTTGTTTGCTGTTTCATTTTTATTAGGATATTTTTTATATATATTTCTTTTAATCTTTTAATATTTAACTTTTGTATTTAATCTTTGGTTTTAGTTATTTTAGTGCTTCAAGCTTTCAAATTTTTATTATAAGAGAATTTCAAATTTTCATTTAAGTTGTTCTTCTAATATTTATTTTATTTAACTAATATTTTATTTATTGACAAGTTTTTGTTTAGTTTTAGTTAACAAATACTGTCCCCTAGATTTGTTTTGTTTGCTTGTTGGTTTGTTTTTGTTTTTGTTTAGTTTTTTGGGGGGGGTTGTTCTGAATTTTTGTTTTTCAGTTAAATCGATCTGCTACATGAATGTTTTAAAAAACACTGCATTGTGACAATCTAAAAATAATAAAAAAATAAAAAAAACAACGCAGTACTTTTTGTATTAAACATTTGTATTATTCAAAAAGTATGCATTTTTATGACCTCATATTATTTATTTAACCAAATGGAATCTTTATTCTTTCAAAAATAAATTATTTTTACATAATATCAATTCTGTTTTTTCCTGTTTATTTTGTTCTATATATTATATAAGTCTAATCCTGTATTCATTTACCTAAAATCTTTGTTAGACGTTTTACTGCCAGCTATACTTTTACATTTTTTTGATTTGTTTGAATGACTAATGACTTTTATTTCTTCTGTCATTTGTTATAGCGTGATGTGGCAATCAAACAGAGGGAAGAACTTTCTGTCCAAATCAACAGCCTGCGAGAGCAACTGGGTAAGCAACACATGTCCGGTCACACACACAGCGGCTTGGTTATTATTATGTTCCTTTTCAAGGCTCACAGAGCGTAAGCTTTCATCTTGGTTAGATAGCCATCATTTAACAGGTGTTTTTATTCAGAGTGACTTGAAAAACACTAATTGTAGGGAAAGTCTCTGTGAGAAACCTTGGGATAACTGCCTTGCTCGAGGGCACAATTCTGATAAAATAGGTCTGTGTGAATGTCTAGTTTCAGGGTCACACCTACTTGTAATAGCAAAATTTGTGTTAGCACTTTTTTTCTCACAGATAATTTAGGGGCCAGAATATCATAGAAACTTAAGGGTGGATCTGAAAACATTTAGTAGCTAGTGCCACTCAAATTTTTCGTAAATGGTAAATTCTAGTGACACATGTATTATTTCTTTGTCTGTATTATCATTAACACCATTTAGCTTGTGTTTGAAGCTTTACTGCCTTGCTGTGATATCACGTATTTGTTCTTGGTGATGTTATTCTCTACATTCCACAGTGAGGCTGTTTCATGTTTTATCCTGTTAAATTCTCTGTTCTGATGAGCATCGTATTGATAGATTTGTACAGCTCATTATTTGGAAATTGGGAAACTGCTGTTATCAGCCACATGGCAATCATACTCCACCTGTTTTATTATGCCCTGTAGACATTTGACAGCCTTTCATTGCGTTTGGAGTTGGTGTTTTTATTTGTATGCGTTAGCAACAATATATGACTCGTCAGTGCGTTTGTACCTTGAACACAAATACACACACATTCTTGGCAAGCCCGAACACACACGTTTCTGATGCTGTAGAATGTTAAGGATGCACAGCTTGTTATGTTTAATTACTCTAGCCTTATGCACTGTCATGGCCTTTGGCTTCGGGACAAGTGTGAGGGATGTGTGTGGCATATGAGGAATGTTTCACTCTCTCTGGATTCTGAATGCAAGTCTGAAGGTGCAGTTGGCCAAATGACACTTTCCTCCTAAAGTTCAGTGCCCTTTACCTCACAGAATTTAGAGAAATAGTTATCCTGAGGCTTCAGAAACATATGCTGCTAACAGATGCATGCTAGTCTTAAATGTCCATTGAAAATTTGAGAGGAATCCGAACTGCACTTCGAAGTACTAGAATTACTCCGATTCATTCTAGATTCAAATTCAAAACTTGATTTTATGGAATATTTATCTAATTTCTGTAAATTAATTTATTCTAGATTCTGTTGAATGTATTATATTCTAATGTTCAAAAGTTTTTGAACAGTAAGAATTTTTAATGTTTTTAAAGAAGTCTCGTCTGCTCACCAAGGCTGCATTTATTTGATCCAAAGAACAGCAAAAACAGTAAAATTTTGAAATATTTTTACTATTTAAAAGAACTGTTTTATTTGTATATATTTTAAAATGTAATTTATTCCTGTGATTTCAAAGCTGAATTTTTAGCACCATTTCTCCAGTCACATGATCCTTCAAAAAATGATTTTGATTTGTTGTTTAAAAAACAAAACTAAAAAAAGAACAGCATTTATTTAACTAGAAATCTTTTGCAACATTATAAAAGTCTTTATTATCATTTTTGATCAATTTAAAGCATCCTTGCTAAATAAAACTATTAATTTCTATCATTTCTTTCCCCTAAAAAACTATTCTGACTCCAAGCTTTTGAATGGTTTTGTATAATGTAACAAAAGCTTTTTATTTCAGATAAATGCTGATCTTTAGATCTTTCTATTCATCAAAGAATCTTGAAAAAAATGTACATATTCCACATATTGGAATGATTTCTGAAGGATCATGTGACACTGAAGACTGGAGTAATGATGCTGAATATGTAGTTTTGATCACAGGAATAAATTACATTTTAAAATATATTCAAAATAGAAAGGTGTTATTTTAAATAGTAAAAATATTACTGCTTTTGCTCTATTTTAGATCAAATAAATGCAGCCTTGGTGAGCAGAAGAGAATTCTTTAAAAAAACATAAAAAATCTATCTTACTGTTCAAAAACTTTTGACTGGTAGTGTACCATTATAGAATTAACAAATATTTGAAAAATCTAGCTTTTATTTTTATGTTTTCAGTTGTGTTTTTGTGCTGTTTTATTTTTATTAGTATTTTTTTATATTTATTTTAGCTTTAATTTATTTTTAGTAATTTTAGTTCAACTTAAAATTTATTTTATTTCAGTTAATTGCCATTTCTATAAATTTCTATTCTACATTTTTTATTTTTTTCTAGAAATGTCTAGAACGCTTACTTCAGTTAACAAAAAACATTTTCGGTAGTTTCAACGTACTGGTGTTTAAATTTACACTGGGTTATATTCTAGTTCTTAGTCTCTTTAGTGAATTGAACCAATAGTACGTTCTAGATTCTGTGTTAAATTCTACTATCTCTTTAGAGAATTTACCGTCAAAACATTCTAGATTTCTAAATTTTTTATTTGCTAAAAAGTCAGTAGAATCTAGAATAGAATTCTGGCAACTGAAACAATTTTACCACCGGTACATTCTAGGTTCTATTCTGGATTTTACTGACTGTGCAGTAAAACAGTCACAATCTAACGATATATAGAATAGAATCTATAATGTTCTGATGGTTTTGAGAGTTTGTTCAAGTTACTGTCAAGGTCAGATTTAAATTAGTGTCAAGATCATTCTATTTAAGTCCCAGACTAATACCAAATTCCAGAGTTCCACAAGATGAAGAATCATTTCTTCCTAACATGCTCCTCTCTGTCATTTTAATTCCCAGGAAACTCTATCTCATGTTGTGAGCAGTTGGAAAGAGAGAAGGAGGGGTTGCGTGTATCTTTGGAGGCCTTGTTTCAGAAGCTACAGGAGCAGCATCAGACAGAACTACAGCAGCTGGAGGAGCGACTGAAGGAGTTCTACTCCGCAGAATGGGATAAGACACACGAGGCCTATCAGAGGGAGGCGGATAAATGCCGGGCGCTCATGCAGCAGCAGGTAGGATCTCACCTGGGCTCACCTCTGATTGCATCACACAGAAATCACGAGTGTTATGTAATCATGTTAAACTATTCAAATCACACAGCTCTAATCACGCGATACCACGTCTGGTTTATTGTGAGCACATTTTCTAAATGTGTAAACCATTCTTTAAGTGCTTGTCTTTGTAAATTAAATTAGTGAATAAATAGCCTCAGTAACTAATAACATTTTTACACGGTTCTGCATCTGCTCTACACTATCAACCAGTGCAACTTAAGCAAAAAAAAGTATGAGTATAAAGATAATGATTATGGTTTCCACTGACAGGTGGAGGATGTGAGGAGTAAACAAGAAGCATTGAGGAGCCAACAGGAAGTAGCACACGCTCAGCAGATAGCAACACTGAAGCAGGAACATGAGGCTTCGCTTGCAGGTAATTTCATTGCGCTCATCATAAGGCCTATTGTTTATCCTTTCATTTTGATTTTAATTTAATCTTTCTGTCTCTTTTTTTATTCCTTTTGCAGAGCTCCGGAAGACTCATGAACAGGACATGCAAGAACTTGATAAAACACTCAAGGAGTCTGAAGCCATGCTCAATGTATGCATCACTGTCTTACCATTTAACTTGCAAATATGAATTAACTTTTTAACTTGTAAATGTATAGTATTCTCATTTATTTGCTTAATTTGCTAATTGAAAATAATGTGTATGTGCTGTTCTGTCTCCTACAGGAGAAAATTCAGACTTTGACAGCAGAAAACGAGGCTTTGAAAGAAAGACTGAGAGAAGAAGAGGAACGGAGGAGAGCTCTGGCAGACAAGAGCCTGGTAAAATTCACAATACTTTTGCAGAACTGTTTATTTAATTGAATTTAAATCTTTTTTTCTTTTTTTTTTGGTAGTGGTTTTATGACAGGCCCTAAAACTGCTGGTAATATGCTATTATAATTATTAATGTTTTAAATTACATTACATTACATGAAGTATTTTTTTGTGTGTGTTTTTGACATATTTATTTATTACTAATATATAAATATATTTTTTGGCTTATTTTTTTATTTTCATTTTAGTTGCAGTAAATTTAGTATTTTAGTATTTAGTATCATGTAATATTCACGTTTTCACCTTTTGCCGTAAGAGCGTGGATAGCCATTTGTAAATTTTAGGGGTCTGGCATCCAGTCTCATCCATGTCCACCTATTTTAGCTGTACGAAACAACTAGTTTTGCGGCTTGATATTGCAAATTAGTGTGTCTTACCGTATTTTAACGTATTTTAATATATTATCTTAATTATGAACACTTGTTTGTAGTGCAAACAGTTTTTCTGTTTACTTAACGTTGTTATTCTTCTCGTTATTTCCCTATAGCATTAAAGTATTAGGTGGATTAACAAAAAAGACTGTTATTAGGTATAAATAACAACATGGACACTAGGAACTACGTCCTAATGAAGTCCATTAGAAATATTTACATTTGCTTGGTTCTTATGTTCTTATCCTGGTGCGCTTGTCAACAACAACAACTGTAGGGCTAGTGGGGCATCTGATTAACCATCTTGACTATATAAAGCTAGTTACTGTGACCCATGCCAAGCCTGTGACCCGTAGAGATGCTCCATGTACTACTTTGTAGTCCCAGATGGCCTGAAACGCAAACTGAGCACCTGTTTCTCTGTGTGCAGAAGGATGCCCACACGCTGTATTTGGAACAGGAGCTGGAGAGTCTCAGAGCCGTGCTGGAAATAAAGACCAACCAGATACACCAGCAAGACAAGAAACTCATGCAGATGGACAAACTGGTGAGAATATGCACAGATATAATAAATATGCCACTGTAGCTTCCTCATGACATTATTCGCCCATTACATTCTGATTAGATTTACCTGTATCATCTTATCTATAATTAGCCTTTGCCAGGTCAGGTGCCATCATGTCAAGTAGCTCCCTTTTATTCCCATTACATAATTTATTGTCACTGTCAGATATTTGATGATTAATCCAAATAAAAATTCTGTCATTAATTACTCACCCTCATGTCATTCCAAACCTGTAAGACCTTCATTCATCTCGGAACACAAATTAACATATTTTTAATGAGCTTTCTGACCCTGTAAAGACAGCAATGGAACTACCACGTCCAAGGCCCAGAAAGATAGTAAGGACATGGTTAACATAATCCATGTGACATCAGTGGTTCAAACTAGTAATTTTGCAAGCAGCGATCACTGGGGTTCAAGTGCTTCAAGGCATTTAAGCACATATGAAAAATGGCATTATTTAGCAAGCCTGTAAGCACTTAAATCTACAATTTTAAAATAGCATTTTTAGTAAATTCAAGTAATTTACCATAGAATTATGTTTTTTTTCAACGTTAATGACTGCTATAGGGCAAATGTTGTTTCGATCCCCTTAAAACTTTGCATGCTTGTTTAGAATCACCTGTCGCATGTGCTCAGCAGGTTTCATGAGGTTTTGAGTTTTCCTTTAGACTTTATAGGATTTCGGGTAAATCTGGACAGGCCCCTTTTCTAAACGACCCTTTATAGTTTTCCAAAGCATTAATCTAACTGGCCTAGAGATTATTATTGGCCTAGTGTCCAGAGAATTGTACTGCAGTGGTGTTTTCCAGATTGAGCGAAAAACCTAGGACTAGTTCGCAAAAGTAGGTTTTTTTACATCAGCGACTCGCAGTGCTGATTTCTTTTAAATTTCTCTCAGACCTTTGGGGCCATGAGTCAAACAGGCCCATCGAGTTTCGTTACAATCGGCCTTCGTTAACCTTGTCTATCAGGTGCTCAAACTTCGTCATATTTTTTGAGATACGCAGATGTCCTTGTAGAAACTTGTGGCACTTCGGACCAGGACTGTGCACAACGATTTTCATGTTGACAGGACAAACGGTTGCGCAGTTAAAGCCATTTGTATGGTTTTACCCCTCTTATAACACCACCAAGTGACCAAGCTCTGCATTTTTTTTCCTTTCCACCCTGTGACCTCAGATTGAGCTCCTACATGAGTGTTCTGAGTTTGGCAGAGATATAAGCATTTCACTGAAAGTGGCCCTACCCCTTTCAAAAGTTTTGGCACCCCTTTGCGACAGTGAATCAAAAGTTCAACTTTTTTTTTTTTTTTTTTTTTTTTGTTTTTTTTTGATTTTGATTTTGATTATTAATATTCACTCTCCAGAGAATATTTCTGCACTGGTTCGGTTCTGATCAGGCGAAAAACCTAGGACTAGTTCACAAAAGTACCCGAAATACACGAAAATTTCACCAGGCTCATAATCTCATGCGTTTTGTCCAACATGAGCCAAGGATCCCAACGACATAAGACGATTTTGTACTTTTGATTGCTGTAACGCCCCTGTCAGGCTGATAGGGGTGAGCCTTGTTCATGTTGTAGCCAGTGTGAGTACTACCATCCCTCCAAGTTTCATGTCTCTACGATTTACGGTTTGTTCTGCACGATCAGTTTTGAGCAAAAATTGCTGATCCGTGACCATTCTAACAATTACAATAGGGTTTCAGCGCTACATGCTTGAACCCCTAAATATAAAATATCTTATTTTGTGTTCTGCAGAATAAAGAAATAAGGGATTTTTTTAAACACAGAAATCTATAAAGTCAAATACTGTAATTTTTAACTTACCATTGGTTAATAAGTAACGCATTGATGTTTTTATCGTTGTCCACAGATTGATGATAATTTGAAACTGGAAGAGTGTTTAAAGAAGGTCCAGCAGGAGAACGAGGACTACAAGGCTAGGATGGACAAACATGCTGCACTTTCAAAGTAAGTACAGTTTTTAAGGCACAAGGCTCACAAATTGAGGAGTAAAATTTTTCATCTGCTCCTTTGAGTATCCATCATTAGGTTTGTAATATTAGTGTATTAAATTCTCAAAGCAATGTTTTTTAAATCTTTTTTTCTCTTCCTTGTTTGTCTGTAGGCAGCTCTCCACAGAGCAGGCCATGCTTCAACAGACCCTACAGAAAGAGTCAAAGGTCAACAAACGGCTATCAATGGAGAACGAGGAGCTGCTGTGGAAACTTCACAACGGAGATCTTTGCAGCCCTCGACGTCTCTCACCCTCCTCTCCCTTCCAGTCACCCCGAAACTCCGCCTCCTTCCCCACAACCCCAGTATCACCCAGATAACCTCTGAACTCTGACCACGCTCATTCAGCGTGCCACATGTGGACCTTTTGGCCATTTTATTCCTATAATAGGACTTGTACAGTTTGTAAAGACTTGTAAAGTTTATAAATGTTCCCTTTCCAGTTAAAGACAATGATGCACAGTTGCACTTCTAGATCAAGGAATTGCCTTGTTCAGTTACACGCTTGTTCGTTCTTTATTGTCCGTCTCTCCCTCACTTTTTTTTTTTTCCCCTTCAGTCACAAACATACACTAAAAACATTTCTCTGAGGAGGGAACATACCTCAGGGCTTGTACATAGAGTATCTCTTCCTCGGACTGCCATTTTCCGTTACCCTTTTTATCCTTTATTTTTTAATTGAAAATGATTTGTGCATAGTAAGTCAAGATGTAAAGCTGTCACTTTCTTTGTATGCTCACAAGAACACTATATGATATTTGCAAAAAGGATGGAAAACAGAAGTCCTCTATTTGCTTGGATTGAATTTTTTAGAGCATGTATACAGAAAGGGGGGAGAAAAAAAAAGACATTTCAAGAAAGAAGCTTAAATCTCAACCTCACCTCTGAACTGGAGTGCATATACTGTAGATCCAGATCTCCATTCCTAATATTGTGGAATGTATTTACTTCTCTCCCAAACTGTGTCCAGTGGCCCCCACATCCAGAACGCTTTAGGTGTGAATGTGTCCCTATCTCGACCGCAGTGCCCTTCTTTGCTTTATTTTATTATTATTTTTTTAATTAATGCATTAAATTCTGGATGTTTATCTATTATATTTTGTATTGTGTATTTTATTGCAAACAACACACAAGGTTTATTTTTTAAGTTTGGGATTTCTACAGATAGGTACTATAGATATACATAAGAGATACTGTATAAGTCAAAATATGGCAAAAAGGTGTTTCTGAAACAATATTATGAACACTTATCTTACAGTTTAACCAAGAGAGCAGGATTTCATGGGGGTTTATACCTTATATATAATACTTATATTTAGTTATATTTCACCGTCTCCTTCAAAAACAAATAGAATGTAATTTTTACACTGGTAGGATTTGAAATTAAATTGACAAGTTTCAGTGTTATGAAAGGGATAGTCCGCCAAAAAATGACTTCCATTTGTACTTACAGTAAGTCACAAGAACCAAAACAACAGTTTTCAAATATGTGACCCTGGACCCCAAAACCAGTCATAATGGTCCGCTTTATGAAATTTATACAACATCTAAAAAGCTTTCCATTGATGTATTGTTTGTTAGGATAGAACAATATTTTTCTGAGATACAACTATTTGAATATCTGGAATCTTTGAGTGCAAAAAAATAAAAATATTGAGAAAATCGCCTTTTAAGTTGTCAAAATGAAGTTTTTAGCAATGCATATTACTAATCAAAAAAATATATATATATATTTATATATTTAAAAGAAAAATCTATCATTGTGACCCATACAATGTATTGCAGGTTTTGTAGTCGAGGGTCACATATATTATTTCGTGTTCCAGAGAAGAAAGAAAGTCATATAGGTTTGTAACGACATGAGGCAGAGTAAATGATGACACACTTCTCATTTGGAGTGGACTATCACTTTAACCTACTCTGCCACCTTATGGCTAAAGCTAAAACGTTTCACTGTAAACGAAACGACAAATCATACGAGAGCGACATCTACTGGACATAATTGGAAATGCGAGGTGTTGTATGTTCGTTTGGAGAAGTGGAACGCTGATAAGCAATGTTGCCAAATCTGTTTACGCTGTTGCCACAGGTTGTTTTTTAAGTCCGTGTATTGAGCATAGACTGTAAAAAACGTATTGAGGCGAAACCCCATTTGGGCTAGTTTTGGTCGTGATTGGGCTAGTTTTGAATACCAAATGGGCTTGTTTAATTACGCAGACCTGGCAATCCTGCGACAAGTTAGGGTTACGAGCAAAAATGTATTTTATATTTAACAGCATATTTTTCTTAAATGTATACATGCATGTGTGTGTACTTACATACATAAAAATATACACAGTACATACATAAATTATGTAAACAAAAACTTATTTTGGATGCGATTAATCATGATTAATTGTTTGGCAGCACTACTTCTTATCTAATATATTTTCTTTGTAAATTCAAATTTTAGCAAAAGTGTACGTTTTCTTGTGCTTAAAAGGTATTTTATTAAACTTTTTTATGCTTTCGTATTTAAAAATTTTTTACAATATAAAACATTTAGATAAAGGCAAGTTTATTAGTTGGTTTTTCTGTGGGTTATGCAAAGTTTCAAATTATGCAACCCTTATTCAAGACTCTTTTTTTATTAAATTAAAAAGTATATCAGTTGGAAGTTATTTTTTCAAAACTTTTATTCAAAACATTTACATTTAGAGACCATGTTATGTTCTTTCATTCAATTGTTACATCCCAGACGAGCCCCCATATGTTACAACCATCTCAAAATTGCAACATAAACGAGATACAACACGGACAGCAAGTAGCGAAGGAAGTAGTTTATTCAGTGAAACATAATTAACAAATGTACTCAAACTGGATGGGAACAAAATAAATGAACATAACGAACAAAACAGTAAAACAGCAGGATGGGTCAGCGCAGTTCTTATAGCTCCCATAATGAACCTCGGGTGCAAAAACACACCCTCAGTAACCACCATACTGTACCTGCAAACTAAATTTAAAAAAACAGAAGAAAAAAGACAGGCCCAGCAATCGCTGGGACATAACAGTTTATTCCTTAAATTTGTTAGAAAAATGTCTTGAAAAGTCTTTAATTTACTTTCATAAAACCTACAGAAAACCTGTCATTACTAATCACATAGTAACTTTCACACTATGGAACGTAAGTATTTCTTACAGTGTGTGTGAAAAGCTTGAGAGGGCAGGAATGATATATTATAAAGGGCATGTGTGTGCATGTTAGGGAAATGCATACGTGTGCATGTGTATCAATATCTGTATGGCCATTCCTCACAGACTCCACAGTATTTGCACTGACAAAATGCTGACTGCATGATATCAGCAACCTGCTATGAATCAATAGAATATTATGCTTCATATTCAGTAGCTGTGCAAACAGCTCAAAGCTCAGCTGTTTCAGTAGAAATATGTCTAAAAGTAAAAATCCATAAAGATACCAAATATCATTCACTGATTAACACTTGTGAAGTTCTGTTCAAACTGGGTAAGCAAATGAAAGCTTTAATGTAAGTAAAATTAAGCCTAAAATCATGGTAACACTGCAGTATCCTTATTACACGCTACACATGCTTACTATACTACCAACAGAAAATTATGCATATCTGCATGCAACTAATCCTAAACCAAACCAACACATAGCCATATTGTGAGTACATATCGTTAATTGATATTACTCAGTACTTATTAAATTATCTTAAAATAAAGTGTCTAATGATCTTAAAGTGTAACCAAAACACCTACTTACTTTTTACATTATAATGTATTTGTGAGTTTATTTATTTATGTTCATCCTCATGCTCCTAATACTAATAATAAGTAGTTTGAGCCAGTATTCACTTTGACATTTTGTTCTCATCATCCTCCAAGTGACACTGTGCTACAAAACAACAGCTCCTTTTTCACAAATGCAGTTTCAGTATGGTATCTATTACCAAGAGTGCTTATGATAACAGGGACAAAGACCAAGGTAGGCTACTCACCAGTAAAAATCTCCAAATCTCTAAATGTATGTGACATGAAGAGAAAGACATGTCTAAACCAATGTAAAACAGGCTGGTCATGTTTTTTTTTTATATCAGAAATATGTATGTTCTTTAATTTATTTTTAAGTATTTTTACTAGGTTTCACCATTACCATCATTCCATCAGTCACATTTCTCCGCATCTGTACTTTTAAGACATTGCGCACAACTTCTCCAACTGTTCCAAATTCTTTCGAGAAGTAAAATAGTACCACTCTTTTGTGGCCTCAGTTTGTTAGCTAGCTTAACCTATTTAATGATACCATCTTAAAATAGAAACACATAGCATTTAATGTCAAAATACAGATCAAATAAAAGGAAATCCACAATAAATATTGGTTTAATGAAAATGAGAGCGGTATCCCTCCGCCTGTTTGTTTGGATATGGGGTAAAGATGGCCGCGACTGGAGAGGCGGTTATTCCGAGTGGAAGGCACACTACGCATTGACACTTTATCTGGGATTTTAATTAACTACATATAGGAATTATTTACATGTTCCAGTAATAGTTTGCCTCAACGTTAAGGTAAGTTTCCTAAATATTCAGTAAAATAGCCAGCTAGTTAAGCTCGTTCAGTTGTTTCTCTTTCAACTTCTGTTAGCTTGCTAGCTCCCTCACTAAAGACATTCAAAGTTATTTCAAGAAATATCAGCCTGTTTTGCACCCCGGAGTGAATTACGACTCAAATGTGAATGCTTTTCTTCTCGTTTTACTATTATGGGCAACATTTTAAATAGGACACTTGGATCTGGGACGCTTGAAGGTGGACCAAGTGGATCGTGTTAAGTGAGAGAGTGATGCACCGGTCAGATGCCTTTGTGTCAGGTGGACAAGTTTAAGAACACCAAGCCCTGTGTCACAATAGAATAAAACACTTTTGAGCTAATATGTCATTTAGTTTCTAATCTCCTATCTTTATTGTAAATATATTAACCAGGCTTGGTATATTAGGTTGTGTTGTTGTGACTGTGTTGGGTTTATTTCTCTAAGCCGGGAGTTTTCGCGGGGAACTAGACTTCCACTACTTGTGCCAGAGGTTACCATGGTGACAGACCAAAAAGCCTTAACGCGCATCTTAAAGTTTGTGTCAGTCATTACGCTCGAAGATTTTATGTGTATGAGGGAGCTTATACTCAATTTATAACAACCTTTGGTTTATAATATCTTAAACTAAGTTACTCAGGTATTCAACACAGCTTCACCTTCACAGGTGAAAGCGCTTATGTAAGAGAGAAGCGAGTGTTGACAGTTAGCCGGGAAACTGAGCGGGTTGACCGGGTTAACCGTTTTAACGGACCCTCCTTTCACAAACGAAGTTAGCAGATTATAAGACCAATACCAGACCTCAGTGCACGTTTCTGGAAGAACAAAGTGAACAGACGTCATATTAGAAAAGTAAGTTACATTTAGATAACGGTTAACATTTTGTTTTTAGACTTTTACCGTGGTATTTTATATAACGTTACATTACACTGTGGTAGTAAAGTTACCATGGTAGTAAGTGGATTCAGACCATACTAAACACATGTATCAAAATACCATTGTATTACAATTACTGCACCATGGTATTGCCACAGTACATTTTAAGGGTATTGTAAGAACTTATATACTGCGGTAAAGGTCTGTCATTATCTACAGTATTCAGGTTAATGTTGTCTTGCTCAGTCTGGCGTGTTATATGTTGCTTGGCAGCTGGTCAAACAAAACTCAGCCCTTCAAATCAAACTGCCACATCAAGAAGCTGTGTGGCTGCACCCTGTATGAGTTTTCTGAGAAGGTGGATTGGGGTTATATATATATATATAATTTTTTTTTTTTTCTTATGTTAGATGTAAGTGTTTATTTGGTGGTTTTCTGCAGTTTCTGATTGTTCATGATGGCGACGGGTGGTACGCCATTTGAAGACGGCACAGACGAGCAGGAGCTGCACAACTGGAGCATCTCCAATGGAAGCTTAGATGACCGACTCAACAATATGGTATGAATCAGTCGCACCCGTAACAGGATGAATAGAGGGTGGCAAGGATGAAGTATGTTTGTAGGCCAACCTGGAAGTAAGCATCACCCTGGTTCTCTCAACAAAAAGCCAATAGGATTTTTTTCGCTGGCTTTTGGATTATTGTAGAAAATAAGTGGCCAATAAAAATGTATGATTCTTACATGTTGTGTTCATCAAGATAATCTTCACAAACACAACTTTTATACATTTTGAACCGTAAAGGCAAACTACAAACTGCAGCATTGACTGCAGTTTGCTTGACTTTGATGTCAACATCAATAAAGGGATAATTCACCTAAAAATGACAGTTCTGTCATTAATTTCTCACCCTCATGTATTTCCAAACCGTAAGATCTTTGTTCATCTTCAGAACACAAATTAAGATATTTTTGATAAAATCTGAGCTTTCTGACCCTGCATAGACAGCAATGCAACTCCCATGTTCAAGCCCCAGAAACATAGCAAGGAGATCGTTAAAATAGTCCAGTGGTTCAACCATAATTTTATGAAGCTACGGCAATACTTTTTATGCACGTACGTAAAAGCTTAAACAGGCATAAATAGGGTATTAATGATTTAAGTTGTAGAATAAAATGTAAACATTTCCTGAGATTGAGATTTAGACCTTATTTCAGTCATTCAAGATCCCATTTTAAAAAAAAACCTACCGCCTTTGATAGAAGGGCATCATTTTCTGGGTTTTAGGACTATTTTGAGGCTTGAGAGCTGTTGTTAATCTCATGCTCATTTGAATAAACATTAAAGCTTTAGCAAAACCTCATTAAACTGTGCTGTCATTTATGGTTTGTAAATGTTGATTCGCTATTCTCTCAGGATTGGGGAGTGCAGCAGAAGAAGGCCAACCGCACCTCTGAGAAGAACAGGAAGAAGTTCTCTGCTATGTCAGAGAGCCGGCTAACCAATGACATTTCTCCGGAGTCCACTCCTGGAGCAGGACGACGGAGGGCACGCACACCCCATTCCTTCCCTCATGTGAAGTACAGCACTCAAATGTCTGTGCCCGACCAGGCTGAACTCGACAGACTCCGGCAGGTCATAAACTTCACAGATCTGGATGAGGTGAGTGGGGCTTTATAACCAGGATTAGGTTTGTAGCACACCTGACTCATTCAGTCTGGCTGAAGTTCTAAGCTTGCTACTGTTTCAAGTTAGGAAATGCATGGATTTAAGCTAACTCTTAAACTCAAATAGTCACTGTCAAATAGATCACTATCAAATTCAGGCCAGCTTTAAAAGGAAATGCGAATGTCAGACATCTTTTGGTAAACCAAAATATCACATTTCATCCCAACAGAGAAGTATTGGCAGTGACTCTCAAGGCCGCGTCACAGCGGCCAACAATCAGAGACAGCTGTCTACCGAGGCCAAGAAACCTTTCAACTTCCTGCCAATTCACCTCAACACTAACAAAAGCAAAGAGCCCACTGCATCCACCTCTTCTACACCTGGGGGCAAGGAACCTAAGAAACAGAGTCCTGGAAAAGAGCAGTTTGCCCCAGTACCAGCAGTGGTTAAAGAGCCTTTTAGTCTAGACGGTGCCCAGCGGTTTGGATTGGAGGATGAAAAAGCAGAGCTCAGCATTGACAGCAGTCAGGTAATCAAGAGTTTAATATCTTTATATTGTCTCTATGTGTGTGCATGTGGATTTGTCATTAGATGCGACTATTACATAAGGTTCGCTCACTGATGCCTTAGAAGGAAACACAATGCATTAGGAGCCGGGGGTGAAAGCTTTTTGAATTTGAATATCAGGGTAATTTTAACATATTTTGTCTTCTGGGAAACATGTAAGTAATTTGACTCCTTAAAGTGATTTACAGGGGAACTTTGTTTTTACCTAATTAATGGCATTTTTCTAATGTTATTAAAAGTATGTCATCTTTTATGTCAAATTTAAAAAACAAAAGAGATATTTGAGCTTTTTAAAATTTCTAATTAAAACAACAGAATAAGAACAAGTAAAATAAGAAAAAAACTATCAATCAAAGAGGTGGCACAGAAAACACAAAAGTGGCTTGTAGGTGTATTTTCATATCTTTAATGAGGCTTAGAGTGAGTGCAATCAAATTCATAAATTCATGTTGAGATCCATGTTTCAAATATAAAATTTTGAATACAGAAAAAGTAAATGATTTAAATTTCCTTGAACAGATACTTAAAAAATGAAACTAAATCTGCCAGTCAAGCAAGTGACTGTTTTTATGAATGGGAAATTGAATCATTGACTCACTAGATTTGTTTAAAAATGCACCTTCATTCATAAACGAAACAACGCTGTGTTTGATTGGAGATGAGCAGCGGAAATGCGACTGAAATAGTCGCACTGTAAAGCCCTGTTCTGTAGCTTTTGAAAAGCAGTACTTAATGAAAAAATATATTTAGACAAAATAAGAAAAATGTACACATCTTCATTCTGTTCAAAAGTTTACACTCTTGGCTCCTGGCTTAATTGATCTTTTTCCTTCTGAAGCATCAGTGAACGTTTGAACCTTCTGTAATTGTTGCACATGAGTGCCTCAGTTGTCCTCAGTGTGAAAAGATGGATCTCAAAATTATACAGTCATTGTTGGAAAGGGTTCAAATAAACAAAAATGCTGAAAAACCAAGAATTTGTGGAACCTGAATTTCTTCTGAAGAACAGTGGGCAGTTTAACTGTTCAGGACAAATAATGTACTCATGAACAACTATCACTAAACAAAACAACACAGCTGTGGATCATTCTGTTAGCGACAGTATTAAGAATCAATGTAAATTTTGAACAGGGTAATTTTTATAAATTCTATGATTATTTTCTCTTGTGGATTATATGTAAACGTCTTTTATGTGAAATATCTTATTCAAGTCAGCGCTAAATAAATCATAACATGCATTTTTTTTATGATCCCTCTTATTTTGGTAAAATAATTAACATTTTGTAGATTCTGCATGGTGTATGTAAACTTTTGACTTTTAACTGTAAGTCCAATCTATATGAAAATGTGCCATGTAAACACCTCAACTGATCAGGACAGGACATGTAAACACTCGATCGGATTGAAAACCGAAACTGGAAAGTTTTGCGCATGTGAAATGGTGTAATGACGTATGACACACCGATGTTGTTGGTGAATATAATAAATGACTGTTGTGGCAATTTAAAATCCTCTTTCTGCTTGTCTGGGAAGTGCTGCAGGATAACTTTGTCCTACAAGTGCTTGCTTCAGACGCTCATCTGCAGACATTTTGGATGTGGGAATGGGCGTTTTTACTGCTTGATTAAAATGAGCATCAAAAAGCTTTCTGTGCTTGTCTCCTAACTAGGACCTGAAATAGACATTAAGTCTGATTTTTAAAATAAGGAGTACAGTGGGAATCTGTATATTCGTGCAGTGTGCGCCTGTCAAAAAAAACATAAACGTGCACATTAACCCAATCACTTTTAATATTCACGTAAACACTGTTCGGAATTCATCAGTTGTAATAATTTAATTCCGATTGAAACAAAACGTGTCTGTGTAAATGTGGGTGTTGGCTCCATAATTTCTTTCTACTGAGAATGATTTTAGTCTGGCTATTTCAGTGCACTATTAACATTGTAGATTTGATTATAACCTCTACAAGTCCTCTCCCTCATTAGTCTGAAACCATCAAGCTTCAAATATTATTAATGTCTACTATTATAACACTGCCTATTCAGAATAACAAGGAAGCTGTTTGCATAAGACTTTGGAATGATCTTCTTTTAAATTGTAAAAGTAGATGGCACAACTTCACTATGTTCATTAGAACATTCCCCCCTGTTGTTGCTGAGCAAAAACTGGAGCACAGATGTGTCAGTGCGCGCTCAGAATTTAGGCCAGTTTAAAAATATGCCACTGTCCGTGTGAGAGCTCTTCCTTGGTCTCTTTCTCTGCTCTTCTCTGTCTCTCTTTGCACCTCCTTTTATCTTTTCCATCTATTTCTCAGGCTGTTTGTTTATTTTCCTTTTCTGCTTGTGCACCTCTGTTCACTCACGCAGCTTATTTCTCATTCAGGTGGTCAGCAAACTGGTGCAAATTCGTGAATACATTGGTAAGGCCACATCCATGAGAGACGACCTGGTGGAAAAGAACGATGTGCCTGCAAATGTGGAACGTCTCTCGCTCCTCATCACTCACCTGAAAGAACAGGAGAAGTCCTACCTGCGTTTTCTTCAGAAGATGCTGGTCAGTATTTTTCTCTCAGGTCTTTAGAAAGTTGCTATTGTGTTTTATATGCACATTAATGACGTTTATACGCAGTGACTTGCATGAATATTTGTTCAGATTAATATAATAACAGTTTCCAGTACTGTAGGCTTTTCAGTGGCTCATGGTATTTTAATTCATCTCTTTAATACAAGAAATTATGCAAATGGTCTTAAACTTGAGGTAGTTTTAAATTATCTTTGCTTATGAAGATGTAAACTTCATTTGTGAATTATCAGTGTCATATGCTAAACTGCAAGACTGTTTAAGGTCTTGTGCATACTGTAAATATAGAAGGATAGGTCTTTCAAAGTTTATGCTTGTGATTGTTTAGTGGCATTAACACAAGTATTTTTAATATGACGTTGTCAATAAGACAGGTGATTTCTTAAGACCTCTGTTATAGGCTTTTTATTTGGTGTTTTATATGGTATTTTTAAAATGATAAAAAAAAAAATACAAAGAGGTCAATGAAGCGCAACAAGTAAGAAAATATCAATCATGAGTGAAACAAATAAGAAAGAAGGCCATCAGAGTACTGCAACAGCATATAAACTGCGTAAACAAGATGATGGCCATAAAGTGTGGAGAAAATTGCAGGTTTACATAGCTCAGTGTTTGCATTTCCTAGGCATTTTGATTGCATGTAGTTTGCGGAATATGGAATCTTCTGTTTTAAAACTGCATTTATGTATGTTCATTTAGCAGAGAAAATGACAATTCAGAAGCAGAAATATTTAGTTTGATATTGATTTCTGTTATTTGAGATGTCATGAGAGAAGAAAGGATGTTGGATTGATTGTTGTGAGGAAGAGAACAGGGAAAGTCAAACAAGTACAGACGAGTCAAACGATTGCAACATTACTGCTAAAATTGACCTGATGTCATATAAGTACATGAGTGTTATCTACACAAAATTGTTGAGACCAATAATTGCACATTTTATATTAATTTTCTCTCATATAATAGAGAGAAAATATATTCATAATATATGCATCCTAAATGTATTAACACATTAACTACAAAATAATGAGATTAATTGTCATTAATTATTTCCAGGTCGATTGTCAGATTGCACAGAATTGATCAGCGGTCTGTCAGTAACCTGATTTTTACTAAAGATATGCAGCGTTATGCTTTGTTCATGGTGGCAAAGGCTTGATAAATGTAGAGCCCAAATCTAGGGCAACATGTCGTCTTCCTTCCCCTCAGCTTGTTTTTGCTCTTCAGTGTGACCTCGCTTGCTGTAGCTGTGCATGTTTTTGAGTGTAAAGCTCAATGAAAATTCTGTATTTTCCAGGTCCTTTGTATTAAGCTTTTGCCTTCCTTCAGTTTTTAGTTCTGTTTATAAATACCCAAATGTAGCAGTATTAGGAAGTGTGTGCAACTTCTAAATTGGGTCTGTTCTGAGCCCTGCCCCTCCTCCCTACGCTTTACAGGCGAGGGAAAATGAGGATGAGGATGATGATGAAGGTGCCACGGTGGACTCTGCAGTGGGTTCAGGCTCAGTGGCCGAGAGCACGTCTCTGAACCTGGAGCCGCGCTCTGAAGCCTCCAGTGCCACTGTGAGTACTCACAAAGGCCCCTTCTCTCCTCGTGATGCCTGAACTGAACATTGATCAGGATGCAACAGGCATGCATGATGGAATCTAGAGCTTGTGCTTTGTAAGCGTAGTTGGCTACTTGGATTGCTGCTTCCTATGAACAGATAGGAGATTTGTTTTATAATTATTTTGTTTGGTTTGTTTTATCTGTTTATCTCTCCGTTTATGTCACTGAAGGTCATTGGTGTAGTGTCTTACAGAATTGAGTCTTTTTGCTGGCAATTTTTGTATAAATTAATTGCAAATTATGATAATAATGACCTGTATGTACAGCTGATTATATATGTCATTTTAAAATGTGTTTTGGTGAGATATAGTGTACTGCAGGAAGAAATTTGAAGCTGACTTATTTCCATGGAGCTGCTAAATTATGATATTTGAAGCACATGCAACTCAACAGGTTCTGCTTTTTAGACACCGCCCTTTTACTTTCTTTTTGTCTTTCAGTCAATGAGTCGATCCCATTCTTAAATACTTATTGGCTAATTATCTGCTGCAGGTCTAATAATGTGTTCAGGGAAATAAGTGAACTTGGTATGGTATTAGAGAGTTCATTTGAGGATAAAGCTACCAGAAGCCTCACAAGGAAAAGAGAGCTTTACTTGTCTATGACCGACTATTTTTGGTTTAGTGATTGGAGAACAGCTGATTCTGTGGATTTAGAAGTGCTTCATGATAGGGCTGTGAACGATTAATCGCGATTAATTGCATACAAAATAAAAGTTTACGTTTGCCTAATATATGTGTGTGTACTGTGTGCAATTATTATGTATATATAAATACACACAAATTAATGTGTATATATATATATATAATATGAAATATGTTATTAATATACAAAATGATTTTATTTATATATAATATAAATTTATATAAAAATTATAATAAATACATATGCTTGTAAATATTTCTTAAATATATACATGAATGTGTTTGTATTTATATATTAATTTATAAATTTATATTAATATAATTAATTTATAAACAATTAATCGCGATTAATCATTCACAGCCCTACTTCATGATGTGTTTTTTAAATTGTGTGATGTGAGTGTACATCACAGGCTCAACACTAGGTGTATTTCCTGCTAACCTGTGGCTGGTTGCATACACTAGTTAGACTAACCTTAAGTTAGTCATTAGATGTCTCTTCTTCTTCTTCTTCTTCTTCTTCTTCTGCTTCTGCTTCTGCTTCTTCTTCTTTCTTCTTTCAGACTGGTCTTGACTTTTTTTTTTTTTTTTTGTGAGCTACATAAAAAGACTAATTTGAATCTGAAAAATAAGACTGATTACCCATTGTAACTAAATTAGTTCACTAAAAAAACAACATTTGGGAAAAACATTTAAATTGACAACAATAGCTGGAAATTATATAGATATAATTTAATTGCTTGTCCCAATTTTGCTGCAAACTGATCCTAACTGATGCTTTAAAGAAGAACAATGAAGATGTTAGATACTGAATAAGATATTTCACATAAAATATGTTTACGTATAGTCCACAAGAAAAATACTTGAATTTATATATTAAAAAAAATGACCCTGTTCAAAAGTTTACACCCCCTTGATTCATAATACTGTGTTCTTACCTGAATGATCCACAGCTCTGTGTGTGTGTGTTTTCTTTTTTTTTTTTTTTGGTTTAGTGATAGTTGTTCATGAGTCCCCTGTTTGTCCTAAACAGTTAAACTGGCTGCTGTTCTTCAGAAAAATCCATCATTGTTGGAAAGGGTTCAAATACACAAAAATGCTGAAATAACATGCATTTTGTATGATCTCTGAGCTTATTTTGGTAAAATAATTAGCATTTTAATGATTCTGAAGGGGGGATGCAAACTTTTGACCTCAACTGTATTCATTCTTGAAAGTGACAGCTAGAACTTTTACACTCTGGGCCTTGGTCAGCAGGGATCCTTATTGTTGAGCTGACTGTTATGTTTCTATAACAGCCTGTAACCTCAGCATGTTGTTGCTATTGCATAGTTCCACAGGTTGATACTAGTCATTTGTTCTCATGATATCTTTCTCTCTCTATCTTCTTAGGGCCATGGGGTGTGTGGAGAGCAGAAAGAAGAGCTAGAGAACATGCGAAAGCAGCATGATCTGCTGAAAAAGATGCTGGAACAGCAAGAGCAACTCCGAGCACTACAAGGCCGTCAGGCAGCACTGCTGGCTATGCAGCAAAGCGCTGAACAAGCCATAGCAGTGATGGATGACACTGGTGCGAGGAACATATTTACTTTACACTGGTTGAAGTTAGAATTGTTTACGTTTTTATTGACATTGTTCTGGCGTTACAGTTGTTACAGAGACTACTGGAAGTGTGTCTGGAAGGAGCATTACCTCAGAGCTTAATGATGAACTCAACGATCTTATCCAGCGCTTTCATAACCAACTGCATGATTCTCAGGTACATACCCTCACACACATCTAAACAGCCAAATTTTTATTTATAAATTTATGTATAATTTATTTTAATTAGAATTTAAAAGGATAGTTCAGACAAAAATGGTTTACTCACTCTCAAGCCATCCTAGGTGTATATGACTTTCTTCTTTCAGACAAAAACAATCAGAGTTACATAAAAAAAAAATGTTCTGGCTCTTCCAAGCTTCATAATGGCAGTGAATGCTGTGAATGCTTGATATTTTGAAGCAGAATTAAGTAGATCTATCAAAAGTAAAAAGTACTCCCTATGGCTTTGGTAGTTAATAAAGGCCTTCTGAAGTGAATCAACGTGTTTATGTAAGAAAAATATCCATATTTAACACTTCATAAGCCATAATCTCCAGCTTCTGGATAACTGTGGTATGCACGTTCACGGGGGCGTAGCGTTCCAGTGGATGACGTAGGCGTAATCATAAAAACGGCTTGAGGGTAAGTAAATCATGAAAAAAAAAAAAAAATTTTTTGTGCTCTAGGCTTTCAAAAGTATGGTAAATATTAGTTAAAGCATCCTATATAGAGAGAGGGAGTAACTGCATTGTAGTTTGACGTTTCAGCATCAATAAGTGAAAGCAATTGTTGAATGACGTAGGTCGGTTCTATTCTTTTAACAGACAAAAGTTCTGTTGTCCTAACTAAATAATATAGCCACATCACATGATGTAGTATTTGATTTTATGTAACCACTGACATTTCAAAAAAAAAAAAAAATCTCTGTTCCTTTGTTGTCTCACTCAAGTCTCAGACGGTCCCTGACAACAGACGACAGGCAGAATGTCTCTCTCTTTCAAGAGAGGTGTGCCGATCACGCACTACCCATAATTCCAGGAGTCAGTTGCCCTCCTCTGCCCCACTAACTACTGCATCAACATCCGCTAGCACTAAACTCACCAAACTACAGGAACTACAGGACAAAAAGCAGACCATGGACAAGATCCTTCAGGAACTTCACTCTCTTAGAGACCAGACCCTCAACAACAATTCATGTAAGTCTTCTCACACAGAACATGCAGTTGCTATGACCCTTTTCATTTTTAAGCCCCTTCCCTTTAGATATTGCTTTGTGTTAGATGCTTTTGATTCAGTTGTGTCAAAAGTACTGTTATTGATTAAAACTGTGTTTGTGTTTCTTCAGGTCAGAGTGTCAGTCAGCGTGGAGCACGCATTGGCATGTCGGAGCGTCCCTCTGTATTGGGTAGAGAAGGAAATGGACCACGTCCAGTGAGGCAGGACTCTTCCTCCCCTTACACGCAGATAGATGATAACCACCCTGCTGATAAACTCAGGTTTCTCTATTCATCCCACTTGATCTCAGTTTGATGCTTGTACCAAACTGATGTGTTTTTACTGTTAATTTTTGCAATGCCGTGTTTTGTCACTTGATGCAGGAAACTTAAGGAGGTGCACAAGCGTTTGAATGAACTAAGAGAGCTTGTTCAGTATTATGAACAGACATCAGATATGGTGGTGGACACTGTAAACGAGAATGTGAAGGAGGACGATGACGAAACAGAGGACGGTTCACTTTTTGAGGCAATGTTTGATTCAGAGCAGGAGAACCATGAACCAGTCACCAACATCAGGTACAGAAAAGATTCACTTCAATACAGAAATAGTGTGTACAGTATTGAAAGTTTGATGGAGAGCGGTATAATCATTAAAGTACTGTTTTGAAAGTGTTATTCGCAAAATTTAGACATTTATATGTCAAAAATGAAAATTCTGTTATTAATTACTCACCCTCATATCGTTCCAAACCCATAAGACCTTTGTTTATCTTCGGAACACAAATTAAGATTTTTGATGAAGTCCAAGAGCTTTCTGACCCTGCATAGACACCAATGCAACTGACACGTTCAAGGTGTGAACGTGCAGCGGCTTTTCAATTGTTATTAATTCTGGGCAAATTTGAAATACAATGTTTTTATTTTTATAGGAATCCAGCCCAACCACAGACTCCGAGTAACTGGATGGACATGAACAGACTGGCGAAAGCTCACAGTGCCTCCAATAATAGAGATGGCCGTCTGAACACAGAATGTGAAATCAATAACCGCTCAGCAGCCAACCTACGCAGTCTCAACGTCCCTTCAGTCATAGGTCTGACCTCACAATCTTTCAAATCTAGAAATATTCACCATTGTTCTATTTTTATGAACACTGTTGGTCTTTTTTTTTTTTTTATCTAAAATAAAAACAATCTGTGCTAACAAAACTATCATCCTATTAACATTGCTATTACTTTAGAATGCCAGTTCAACCGGGACAGGCCTTACGATGGTGTTAAAGATGAGGAGGATGATGAGGCACTGGAGGATGATGATGGAGCAAGAGGAGGAGGCAGAGACAGTGACGGTTCAGGGTCCAGTCGAAGAAGCAGTCTAGTTGGTGAAACAGATTATGCTCAGAAAGTCCGTCGACTTCAAACAGCCAAACAGAAACTCAGACAACTCCAAGAACTGGTGGCCATGGTGCAGGTGAGAGTCTGGAGCCATGAGGCTGATGTGAGGTTGTAGTTATTCATAATTCAGAGCTGCCATCCTCTACCCAGACTGCTGAAAACATCACATGTGCAAAGAAGCAGCGATGAATATTCTGTAGCTTGCCTCCTAAACTAGTTGTCTATTATTAAACCTGGCATTGTATGTTAAGAACATTGTTGGCTCTTGGATGAATTGCTTTTGTTCCTCAAGTTGTTTTGGATGAAAGCATCTGCTAAATGGATAATTGTGAATGTCAATGCATGTAGCTTGTATAAGCTTCTCTGGGTCTGTTAATGTTACTGTAGAGTGATGATACAGATGGTACTACAGCTAATGAGGATGAGGGTTTGAAGCAGCAACCCAATAACACCCGAGCAACAGCTCCCAAAGTCCAGAGAGACATCGCTCTCTCTGAAAAGACCAGGTTAGTGTGTATTCCTCGTATACAAATGAGATCTTTGCTTGCATTTTCAGTTCATATTGTGTTTGTAAACTTTTAATATCATGCTATAGCATGTTTTTGCAAAGTGTCTTGTGTTAAACAGCTTGTATAATATCTGTTTTTCAGAGAGAAATTGTATGAGGAGAAACTCAAGCAGCAGCAGCAGGAACTAAAACAGCTGCATGAAGAGAGACAGAGACTTATGGAGATTCAGGGCAAGATACAAGACTTACAATGGGCCTGTCCTGACCTACAGGTACTTCACACATGCGCTTTTTTGTGCACGATTTAGAGTAGGTTGCTCTCATAGATGCAAACAACTGCTGAGATGGAATCTTATTTTTTTTAATCACATTGTGTTTTGTCAGTCGTCTGTGAGCAGTAGTATCAGCGGTCAGATGAGGAAGATTCCTGCAGCAGCCTCTACTCCTGCTCCTGTACCATTACACTCCTCTTCCTCAGCTAAAGCCAACACAAGTGGCCTCAAACCCACCACTGAACCTCCTCCAGTTACTGTCACTGACAATGAGGTTAGTGTGTAATCCAAATACCAGTTTTGCTTTCTTTATACAGTGGTGGCCAAAATGATTGGAACACTAGTATTTTCACCAGCTAAAAATGGTTTTAAGTCAGTTATTTCTATCTTTTGTCAGTGTGTCAGTAGGAAATATTAGTTTACATTTCCAAACATTTGTTTTGCCATTAATTGTAATAATGTAGTGAGATTTTTTTGTTTGTACAATGAGTCTGACAACAGCCAGCCATTCACTCAAATGAAAATTACCATCTTTTACTCTCCCTCATGTCAATCCAAACCTATGAAACTTGTTCATCTTTAAAACACAAAATGAAACCTCAGAGAGTTCTGTCCCTTCGCAACTTTTAATCTTCAAAAAGTTCATAAAGAAATTGTAAAAGTAGTCCATGCATCAACGAACCAAATTGGTTCTAGCATGTCAACCAAGCACTTTTGAACTTCCTTTTACTATATTTACATTAAGACAGAAATCTCATGTTTCATTACAAATATCTACATGAGGGTGAGTAATTGATTGAAATTGAGACTATTTGTTTGTATTAGCTCTGGTCGGAGATGCGAAGGCATCAGATGTTGCGTGAGGAGTTGAGACAGAGAAGGAAACATTTGGAGAGTCTGATGGCAGAACAGCAGAGGAGAAGCACACTCACCGATTCTCCATTCAGGAGTGACACACATGACACCCAGTCCTACAGCCGTGATGAAAGGTAACACATGGCCTTGACAACTCATGGCTTAGTGTTTTATATATGTATGGCGACAATTGAATTTGTTTAAAGGTACTAATCATCATTATTCTATCAGAACTGTGGCCACCTGGGGTGGTTCGACACAGTGTCCCCTTGGTGATGATGATGATTACTCCTCTGAGGTGGGGGCTGAGGAAGATGATGACGATGAACATGATGAGGGAGAGGAATCTAGTTCCACCGATGAGCTGCATGCTTGCTCCACCCAAAAACAGCGCAACTACAGCAGGAATAACAGAGATGGGTAAATACACAGGCACACGATAGAGTTTTACTATACATCAAACGATTCAATTATTAACTGTGTCTTTTTAATGCAGTCTGAAAGTTCACAGGGAAATTAACGGGAGTGGACCAAGGGGTCGCCCTCGTCAGCATCCCCAGACTGAGAGAGGTAGTTCCAGTAGAGCCAAGCGGCAAGAAAACCTGCGATGGGCGGCTGATCTGTCTCTCTCTGAGGGTGCTGCACCAGCACACTGGCAGGAACAGATCACACACCTCCAGAAACAACTCAACTTCAGCACTACCATGTGCCAAACTTTGCTACAGGACCAACAGGTTAGAGAGTGTACAAAATTAGGGATGCATCGATGTATCAGCCAGTGATCTGTATCGGCCCATTGTTTAAAAAACAGTCAATGATCTGGCCCGATTACATCACTTGTTTTCCACAAATGACAGCATGAAATAAACATGAATAAATGCCAGAAAATGTGTTGAAAGATACAGTGCAACCTTCCTAAAATGTATCAAGTCTTATATAATCACTTGACCAGCATTTGAACCATGGAAAGACAAAAAAAAACTGCTTGTGATCTTTGTCACTTTCCTGAGTATTTAACACAGGGAAATTCTAACAGTTTATTGGACTCTTTTGTTGATTTTAACCTCTAATAATAATGTATCATATGAGAGGGTTCCTTATATCATTTACAGCAGTAGTTGGTAGAGTTTTTTTTTTTTTTTTTTTTTTTTTAAGAAAACCAAATTGGCAGATATCATTATAAATAATTGGCCGAGTATTTACATTTGGTATTGGCAGAAATATTTAGCATCGTTGCATCCCTATGCAACATTTTTTAACTTTTTGACTTTCTTTTTTTTTTTCCTACTAATAACCTTTTTATTTCCCCTGTCTCATCTCTAGACTCTTTCATACATGCTGCAGGCTCTACTCACAGGTCCCTATGGTGTTGTTCCCAATAATGTGACCTCTCCTCAAATCCCTCTCATCATGCACCAACTAAACCAGTGTTACACACAACTGGCTTGGCAGCAGAACAACGTCAATCGGTGTGTCTTTAGACTTTAAAATAATAAATATCAGTTGAAAAGTATTTGTCAAATGTTAAGCATGAATTATGAGGCATTTACTGTAGATGCACTGCTTATCCACCTCTTTCCTCAACGCGGAAGTAAGCCTGTGGGTGAGACTTCTGGTTTGTTATCCTCTATAGGGAAATAATGAGAAGAATAACAACATGCAGTAAATGGTAAAACTTTGCTCTACAAACCAGTGTGCTCATAATTAAGATAATACATTAGAATAATATGGTAAGACACAACAATGTGCAATTTCAAGCAGCAAAACGAGCTAAAAATAGGTGGACACGGATGAGACTAGAAGCCAGAGCCATAAAATTTATAAATGTCCACACTCACTCTTACGGGAAGAAAAAGGTGGATACACCAAGTTTAGGAGCAGATTTTTTTTTTTTTTTTTAAGTGCTTTTGAAAGTAGGCTCCCCAAGGCTGCATTTATTTAATCAATAAGTGCAGTAAAAACAGTAATATTGTAACATTACAAATAACTGATTTCTATTTCAATATTTTAAACTATAATATAAAGAAAACAATTAATGACGTAGGCGTTACCAACGTACTGACTTTACCAAACTTTAGAATGGTAGTGTAGGTCTAAACAGCTTGAATTTAAAGCGAGTAAGCTTTGGTTTTATAACTTTTAAAAACTTTTTTTTTTCTCCCCTCTGGTAGTTTGAAACAGGTTCTGAATGATCTGTTGCGGCAGCAGCAGAGTCAGTCATTGTCAGGACAACAGCAACATCAAAATGTTGCACATGATTCTGCATCATCGTCTCTGTTTGGAAACTATCCACCTGTCAGTACACTCAATATGCCTGGGCTCCCAAACTTCTCCCCTTTCTCAAGTGGTAAGTCTGTCATCTGTTTGTAACTCATTAAATTAGGACAATTACATAATTCCAAAAAAACAAACTTTTCTAACCTTTTTCCTTTCATTCTCTCCTCTTTTCTGGCTTTAGGTTTTAATTTCAATCCCGTGTTTCCTTCCTCAGTAGGAGATTTCCAGCAAAACCAAGCCAGTTCAGATCAACAGCATGATCCAAACATATCCCTCAAAACCGAATACATGAGTTTCCCCCCTCCACTACAGAGATCTCCACTCAACAATGCAGAAAAACGGTACAAATGTGTTTCTGTTTTTTGGATTAAGATTATGTAATCATGACTATATGAATCACAGAAAATGTAGAAATCTTGTTCATTTCTGTTAATTTTTCTCCCTTTATAGGTTTCAGTCTCAACCTGACACTTTGCCCGACGCTAACAACTCTAGCTGGTTAAACTCCTCTCTGAATCACTCTGGTCAGAGAACCACCCTCACCTCAAACCATCAAAGTCAGATAGAGCAGAACTCCCCTTCCTCCTCTCCTGTCCCTCACCCTTCAACTTCCCGAGATCTTTCTTACATACCTGACTCCCAGGAGTCTATAAGCAGCCTTCCAGACAGGGCAGATCCAACCACTGTCACCAAGACTTTCAGAGCAGGACGTAAGGCTGCAGCACAGGCCAGTCTGGCCTCTAGAGACAAGACCCCCAACACAAAGAGCCGCCGCAGGAGAGGCAGGGGACAGAAGAACACAGGTGTGTCTTTATTTACAGTTGACATACTACAACATAACAAAATAAAAAGCAAAGGATGTCTCAGTCACATTATTAATTAGGCGTATGGATTTTTTTTTTTATATAGTCAAAACAAGCCTAAGAGTATATGTTTCCCAATTCAGTCAAATGGACTTCAGTTTTGTTCTTCTCACTGACTTTCAGCATCTGTGGACAGTGACAGTGTTTCGAGTGACTCTCACTTTGGTCAGGACAGAGAGCGCTCCTCTCAGGTCAAATACAAAGATCTCAACCAGGGTCTGCTAGACAAACTCACACAGGAGAAACTGGACAGCAAGACCAAGAACAGCAAGCCAAATGACCTTTCATCTGGTATGCCTTTTCATAGATTCTGACTAAACATACTAAACATATCAACTAAATATATCGTGCAGAACAATGAGAACAGTCTTGTTATACAGTGTACACTGTATTCTTCAACCAGAGAAGCTTCTGCCACAACAGTATAACAATAAAACTGACTTTTTTCCATTCTTATTTAATTTGAACATCATTTGAACATCTTATGTCCTTATATTGTTTTATAGTGTTACTCACAAATTTCATTTTCATTTCTGTTTTTGTTCACATTTCATTTTTGGTTTTATGCTTGGTTTCTTCACAGCATATGCTTGGAGAACACCTTTTCTCTCTAACAGAATTGCATGCACTGAAGTCCCAGGTAATTCCAAGTTCATCAGCTGTTTGACCTGCTAACTAATTTTTTTAAAAATTCTCTTTTTCTTTTTTTTTTTTTTTTTTTCATCTGCATGTTTCCTTTATCCCCTTTCTCCTCATCTTTTTGCTTAGCTGCACTGACATGCATAGGAAGTATTAAGTGTGAGCCAGGCATTTAAATTTTCTGAGCACAGAATCTTTTACGAATATAAATTTAGAGACTCCACTGAGTTCAAAAACATAGGGAAATTGGGGGAGGAATTTGCCATGTTATTCATAACAGCATTCACACCCAGTGTCTTTTTGTTCTGGATGTTTTATACCTTTGAGCTGAAGTCACCAGACTTCTGAGCATGGTTTTGAGTAAACGCATCTCTTAAATTTTCTTAAATGTTAAATCTGCAGTCCGTAACTTTTGCTGCTGTACCGGTTAATAAACAGAAGTGCATGCATCTTGTGGAAGAACGCTGAGACCTGACCTACAGTACTTCTCTCTGTTTATATCTATGATAAATCACACAGGTACTGGGCTACTCTGCAGCGGTTCCACCAGTACCAGTTTGAAATAGCCTGAATATAAAAACTTATTATGGGTGTACCATAGTAATTCAGGATAAGCAAAAAACACGGTTTGGAAAATGGATTCATGATGTACTAGCTTATGTAAATTTGTACATTTTGAACAGAAAAGTTACAGACTGCAGCTTTAAGTGAACAGTGTTTCCGAATATTGAGTGAAGTTCAAAAGTTCAAGTACTAATGGTCTTGAAGTTTTCCACAATAGTTTTATTGTATAATTAGTTTGCATATACAGCAGTTTAATGTCCTTGACAGTAGATTGTCTGTTCATTGCCTTTAAATTTTTTTTTTTTTTTTTTTCTGTTCTGTTCATTTCTTTCTAGATGTGAGCAGTGATTTCTCTCTGTTTGAGGCCCTGAGAGAGACTATCTACTCTGAGGTGGCAACGCTTATCTCTCAGAATGAGTCTCGCCCTCACTTCCTCATCGAACTTTTCCATGAACTTCAGCTGCTTAATACAGACTACCTGCGCCAGAGGGCCCTCTACTCACTACAGGTACAGTACACACAAAAGTCAAATCTGTGCACACTTCTACAGACAGGCCCACATGGAGACCCTACTCAATGCATGTTCTGCAAGATTCCCCTTTCTGTCAAACATATTTCATTGGACTGTCCTGCTTTTAATGTATGTAGAAAACTCTTATGAAGTGAACACACTTAAAGAGTTATATAGTATAATTTTGCCAGAAAAAGTTTTGGAATTTTTATCATATTTTAATGTAAAAAAAATCTTGTTTGTTTGTTTGCTGGTTTTTATTGTATTTGCTATACTTGTATTTTTGAATTGTTTTTTTGAATTGTTTTTACCATGAAAATAGCCTAAGATGCTAACATGGCATTAAATAAAAATATACTATACTTGGAGACTGGATGGTTTTCCACAATTTCTGCATTAAATGTGTAGGACATCTGCAAAATGTGTTTTGAATGTTGAAAGAATGATCAGATTAGCCAAATGTACAAAACAAATATGCAGGTGGCATGGGATGTTTATATATACTGTACAGCTCTGGGAAACATTAAGAGACCAATCCAAATCAGCGTCTGTACATGTATTTTCATAGTTGTGTGGTTTGCAGATTTTAAAGTAATAACTACTTCATTGTTGGGTCTGACCACCAGGACATTGTAACAAGGCACCTGACTGAGAAGAGTGTGGCAGATGAGCAGGCATCTTCTTTGGGTCCAGCTGTATGGGCCACAGGCTCCCAATCAGAGCTCACACCTAGTGAAAGCTTGGCTACCAGTGACAATGTGAGACATATGATCCCTCGTCTGTTTTTTTTCCTCTCTTTTATTATCACACAAGCTAATTTTGACTTATGATTTCAGGATGCGTCTGAGAAGATTGTAACGGTTAAATCCAACTCTGTACTGAAGAGGGTAGCAGATAGAGACTCTGTGGACAATGAGAGCCTGCTGTCCACCTCTTCCAACCTTGAACCCTTTGCTAGTGATGACCTGGGTAAGAATACAGGGCTGTATGCATCATGCTAAAAACACAGTAGATGGGTTGCTTACCACAATCATGCTTGCTTTGCTGGGCTGGGGCTGTGCTGGTCTGGTCTGGTCTGAATCCTGAATGTTTCTTTCTCTCTCTCTCTGTCCATTGATTTCCTTTCTGCTCCTCCAGGTAACACAGTAATTCATTTAGATAAGGCATTGGCCAGGATGAGGGAGTATGAGCGCATGAAGCTGAGGGCTGAGTGTAACACAGATAACCCTGAGCGCAGCCCTGGAGCTGCTGCTGCCGCCTCAGCACTTACTCAAGGTACTGCTGTGAACTCTCGCAGACTGCAGATTAGAACATTGTGTCCCTAACAGATACAATGCAACAAGTCTGCACAATCAATCCAATGAAATTTTCAAGCATTGAACCTAAATAGCTAGCAGATGACTGGTTAAAAACGTATTGCATTGCATTTGTTTATGATGGACTGTGACTTCTGCTTTCGCAGATAATCATGGCCCATGACTCTGTCTAGAAGGAATAATCCAGGTTTTTTGCAATCTAGTGACTATGTATCACTTTTGGTGGTCTGCTGATTTTCAAAGGCTGCAACTTTGTGTCCTTTAGTGCATTTAATAAGTTCTTCTACCTAGAAAACAAGTCCCACTTGAGAAGCACAATTTCATAAATTTCTCTGATTCATTAGGTTGAAAATAACCTGGAATATTTCTTTAAAATTTGCTATTAATGATTATGGGGATTATAGTTTTTAATTGGCACTGGCTGAAGCTCTGCTTGCTTAAAACACACATATTACGAATGTATGGGTTTTATATCTCTAAGTAAATCTACTTGTGTTTCAATGCATTTGTGTATGTGTGTCTGATTTTAGGTGCAGGACATTCATCTACAGATGCACATTGTCCTCAGATTGACACACAGCAGCTTGACAGACAGATCAAAGCCATCATGACAGAAGTTATTCCTTTCCTAAAGGTGAGCTTGGTCTTGATTTTTTTTATTTATTTATTTATTTACAAATTAACCATCAAAGCTGCAGTTCATAGACTTGCTGATTCGCTCATGTCTTTCTGTCAGGAGCATGTTGGAGAGGTGTGTTCACACCAGCTGCTCACATCTGTGAGACGCATGGTGCTCAAACTCACTCAGCAAAATGACGAAAGCAAAGAGTTTGTTAGGTTTTTCCACCGACAGCTTGGCGGCATCCTACAGGTAAGCACGTTTTAGTTTATTGACTGGTTACTGTTTTCTTAAATAATCATTCAATATTGATATGAAAATTGTGAGATGTCCCTGTTATGTAAAATTTTGGCATTGTAACTACCTTATTTATAGCCAAAAAAGTATATATATTGTTAACGTGAAATAGAATTACTCACTGTGTACACATTATTAATGAAATAAGTTTTTGTGAAGAACAGTATTTTTAAGAATCATAGGTGTGCACTAAAATGTCGTCTATGTAGGAAGCCACTAGCTGGATCACAGCCTAAATTTTATTAGAAATGCTTGAAGTGTATAATAATGAATATAATAAATCTTGGTTTTGTGTACAGGATTCCTTGAGTAAGTTTGTTGGGCGGACACTGCAGGACTGCGGTGAGGACCTGCTGGTAGAGATCTCTGAAATCCTCTTTAATGAGCTTGCCTTCTTCAGACTGATGCAGGATTTAGATCAGAACACCTCCAAAAACAAACACAGAACCAAGAAACGCTCTGACCACACATCTCCAAAACACTCACCTCACACCGAGGTAGGCTTGAGTGATTAATCATCATCTTGTGTGTCTGTAACAATGCTTCTGTGTTCAAGTAAAGAGAATGAGTGCATTTTTTTTTTCAGGAGGTGAAAATGCTGGAGAGAGAAAAGACATTCTCCCCATCATATTTCGATGAAGACAGAGTAAGTTATAATTGCAACTACACTGAATTTAAAGCCCCACAGTAGAACAGTTTTAAATGTTACCTTGCAGTGTCGATATGATGTGTGGAAGAATTGAGGAAAGGGAAAAAAAAAAAAATTAAAGAAGTCCACTTCCAAAACAAAGATTCACATATAATGTACTCACCCCCTTGTCATCTAGGATGTTCATGTCTTTATTTCTTCAGTCGTAAAGAAATTGTTTTTTGAGGGAAACATTTCAGGATTTTTCTCCATAGCGTTTGACGAGCATTTGAGATTAAAATGTATTTAAATTGTATTTTTTAAATGAAAATAACCGATCGTTTCGCTAGATAAGACCCTTCTTCCTTGGCTGGATTTGTTTACCATAGCAGCACCATATCAGTCCATTATATGGAGAAAAATGCTGAAATGTTTTCCTCAAAAAAAAAAAAAAAACAATTTCTTTACGACATTATATGTGAATCTTTGTTTTGGAAGTTGACTTCTTTGTTTGACCTCACTAATTTCACAAAACAACAGAGCACCTGTTGTTCAACTATTGTTCATTTGGTGTTTATGGATGTTTTTAAATTATTTTTATTGCAAGCTTGAATGTTTTGAATGTCAAAAATTGACTTTCAAATTTTTTGTCTTTAGGATCAGGATGAGACTGAGCAGGGAGGGACGCTTCATGAGAGGGAAGAAGACAAAGAGAAAGATGCACAGAGCAGTGAAACATCTGACGTGGAAGAAGAGGAGGGAGAAGGACTGCCCCTTTCTATAAGTCAGTTTATCTGAAAGAGACAGAATTTATTTGATCAAAAATACACTTAAAAAGAGCAATATTGTGAAATATTATTATAGTTTAAAATACATTTTTAGTTTCTTCTTTTAATACATTTTAAAATGGAATTTATTCATTTGCCGGCAAAGCTGAATTTTCTGCAGCCACTTCCCAAGTGTTCAAGGGATAGTTCACCACAAAATGAAGTTCTGTCATTATTTTTTCTCACCCCCATGTCTTTCCAAACCCATAACACCTTTCATCTTCGGAAGACAAATTAAGGTATTTTGATGTAGTCCAAGAGCTTTCTGACCCAGCATAGACAGGAACACAACTACCATGTTCAAGGCCCAAAAAAGTAGCAAGGACATTGTTAAATGAGTCCATGTGACATCAGTGGTTCAACCCTAATTCTAGGAAGCTATGAAAATATTTTTGTGTGCAAAGAAAAAAACAACAAAAACAACTTTATTCAACAATTCCTTTTCTTCCGTGTCAGTCTTCGACGCACCTATAACATGTCAGATGCGTTGCTGTATATGCAGGGTCAGAAAGCTCTCAGATTTCATCTTAGGGTCTTAAGGGTTTGGAATGACATGATGGTGAATAATTAATAAAAGAATTTTCACTTTTGGGGGAACTATTACTTTGTGTCACTTAATCCTTTAGAAAGTCTTTTGATGTTTGATCAGATTTGATTATTTGCTAAATATAATTATTCATTCAAAAAAAAAAAGTACTGACCCCAAAGTTTTGAACAGTAATGTAAAAATGTTATGTTGAACCGTATTGGTAATATTTTAAGTGAATACACAATGTCCTTCCTTTAAATGGGCCTCATTGAAAGGCCATCTAGAATGAATTGTATGCTTACTGTTCTACATTATCCATTAGAGTGTTTGCTGGAGGTTGTCAATCTTATCGGCTACAGGTTGAGACTGTTCTGTAATGTGTTTGGTTTTGATAAGAATCTGTTTGACTTGTGTATTGTGTATGGTCTTTTTTCTTTAGGCCTGTCTAAAGCAGAGACACAGGCTCTATGCAACTACGGCAGTGGAGAAGATGAAAATGAAGTGGAGGAGATTGAGGAGTTTGAAGCTGGACCTGTTGAGGTGCAAACATCATTACAAGCCAGCATGGACAACACTAGTGAACACAAACAGGTGTGTTGGCAATTGCACGAGAGAGCCAGTAATCTGACTTGGCTCAGACAAATGAAATACATACTAATAAAGACCTGTTGTGTTTTTCCCAGGGCTCTGCCTTACAAAATGAAGCCCCCCAGGAAGCCAAATCAGACGTAGAGAATGCAGAAAGCAGCCAATGTATGCATTTTTCTTAATTATTTTACTATTAAATACATTTATTGAGATTTATTGGGGTATTCAATTCATTGAATTTTGTCTCCAATTTTCAAACAGTGAAAAGCATAAAATCTGAGTCCAAAGACTTGGTTCAGCCTCCAGAGGAGGGCAGAGAGGAGGCAAAAACTGGTTCAGGAGATGAAAGAGAGGAGAAGGAGGACTGTACAATTTCTTCAGCCCAGGAAACTCCACAGAATTCAGATACAGCCAGTCCTGACACAGAGTCTCCGGTCATGATTAACACTGATGTGTGTCTCACTCTGCAAACCTCAAATCATCTTTTCTCATTAAATATATTTTATTTGTTTTTTATTTAAAATGACCAGGTTTTTTTTAAAACATGCATTATTTTTTGTTTGACTTTTATAATATAGGAGGCTGGATCTGGAAATACCAGCCAGAGATCAGATGAGGAAGATTTTGTGAAAGTGGAGGACCTTCCTCTTCAAATGTCTGTTCTGTGTGAGGTAAGAGCTTGAGTGATCGCTTTCTAATAGGGAAAGGGCATGGTAGTCAAGCTGATTTTTTAATTTTTTTTTTTTTTTTTCATGCAATTTAAAAAGTAGTAGTACTGACAATGTCGTGTAAACATGGCTGAAGATAAACTTTTTTTTTGCCTTGTAACTTGTACAGGAAGAGCTTTGCAAGAGGATCTCGGAAGAGCAGCAAAATAATAACTTAACAGCTGAAATTCTGAATGGAAATAAAGAAGAGCTTACAGGATTGGTGGGAAATGCTCAAGCACTCAAAGAGCCTGGTAACTATCAAATGTCACTCAAATCTTTTCAGCCCAAACCTGTAGCCAAAATGTAATTTCTGAAATGTAATATAATAAGGTGATACATTTTGTTCAACTGAACAAAAACTATATTTGTTTTTGTTCCAGAAACCAGTGGAGCCCAGAGTGCATGAGAATGATCTTTCGATCCGTCTTACACTGCAAATCATCTTTCATGCAACATACTGTATAATGAGCTTAATACCTTAAGATTCCTTGGAAACAACAGCTAAGCTAAGTCTTGGTGAATTAGCATGTGTGATCTAACAGTTCAAGAGATCTTAAAGAATCTCTCGACACTTGTAAGTAGTTTTATTTGGATTGTTTTATGGAGAATGTAGGAGATGATGTTTTGAAGGGGCTCTGTCTTTAAGCTGTTCTGTAGTCTGCAAGTGCTTTTTTTTGTGTTTCTGTTTGTTCAGCCAGAACTCTCTCTGTAAAAGCCCCTTCAAAGGCTTTGGTTTAAGGGATGCAAAACATTTGTGTGTTCCCATGTTTGGCATGGTTTGGCTTTTTGCATTTCTTTCTAGGATTGCTTCCCAGACTGCTAGCATTTTTTGCCAATGCAATACATAAAGGACAATAGATGTTTCTCTGATTCAAGACAAAACGTAAAATTCCTATTTAAGTGTATTGACTTGACCCAGACGGCATAACTAAATGTGTAATGGATAGAGCCAAATCGCATATTAGCACTGATACATTGTCCTGTCCTTTCTTATTGCGCTCTTTTAAATGTTTTCTCTTTTTACTTTTTTATTTTAAGGCATGTTGGCCAATGCTTGGGTTCTCACCCCATTTCACCTCATTTAATTCTCCAATGTTTAGATTGAGATTTAAAATAAATAAAACATTGATTTTTACCACTTCCTGCACTGACTGCTCTCTTTATCCCGTTTGCTTTTATTTTGCAAAATGATGTCTGACTCATTATTGTTATTTCCACACAATTTATTGATGTTAGTTCTGTAAATGTTTATTGCTTTCATATAATTAATGTACAGTCATTTTCCCCTCATGCATTTGTTAGTTAACAGAGCCGATGAGGTTAAATAAAGTTATGAGGCACTAGTAGTGTTGATTATCAATTGCATACTTCTGTTAATATGTAGGAAAAAAAATCGTATACATACAAAAATCACTAACACAAAAATTAATTATATACATACAAATCATTTTAACACAAAAATTAGCTTGAAAAAAAATTGTACAACCATATGAGCATTATGTTTGTTTGACTCTGCCCTACTGTACCTGTTTGACAAGTTAAGCTTGATTAAACCCAATAATGCCCAAAAAACAGACATAACGAACCTTTTAAAATGTAAGATGACTGATTTTCAGTTGAGCTAAAATATGTATTAGATTCTTCTTTTTCTCGCTGTACAGAAGACCGTCTCAGATGGAGTCCCTCACCACGGCATGCAGGGGTTAGGACAGTCACGGATGTAAGACTCCAGTGTTCCCTTAGACACCTCCATGAGGGTAGTATATGTGGTCAACTGTACAGGACAATAAAGTGTTAATAAATAAGCCATAACATGAAACGTGAAATAGAAACTGATGAACGTACTTTATTTAAGACTGGCTTGGTGGACAGGACATCGTAGACTGTTTTTATGGAGATACCCTGAAAGGATTAAAAAAAACCTGAAGTTATAGTTTTTTTAAGTAACAGTTTTGGTCGATGTTTGCGGTGTCAAAACTCACAGCCTGTGTGGTCTGATTCATGCATTTCATAGCAGGTGTTCTGCGGTCATCAAGAAACAGAGGCTCTTTCCAGTGGTCGTAGTTAGTCTCCAACACATACCACCTGCCATTCTTTACATCAAGCCTGAAATACATAGAAAGTGTAAGGTTAAACTGAAATACTGACAACCACAAACTCACACATGTTCTTTGAACTGTAAACATAAGCAATGCCTGCTCACTTACTCCAGTGGATTGAGGCTGTGTGTTCTGGATCTGGTGATAATGCAGGCTTGACCTGTCTGGTTTCCTCCGAGGATAAAGTACGCTGGAGCCAGCAGCTTCGTGTCAGACAACAGAGCTTTGGCACTTTCATAGCTAAAAGAAAAAAAGACAATATCTAATTTAGCATCATCTTTATCATCAAAAACATCCATCTAATTACTGTTTCATATTTGAATATTCAATGTTTTATTAAATAAAATTAAAATTAAAAATTAAAAATACACTGCCTGTCAAAAGTTAGGAATAATTAAGATTTTGGTAACACACTAGGGACAAGTTTCAGCAAATTGACCACCTATTGGTACATATAAAGCACATATTAATGCCTTATTCTGCATTGCCACAGTTTAGATTTATTTGAAAAATGATTACAATTTAAAAGAACTATTTTAATATATTTTAAAACTATTCATTCAAATATTCAAAAAATATTCAGTGATCCTTCAGAAATTATTCTAATATGCTAATCTGGTGCACAAGTATTATAACATACTGGTGCTCTATTACTAATAATAGATATTCTTATTATTAATGTTGAAAACTTACTGCTTAATATTTTTGTAGAACCCAAAATGCAATGTCTTATAATTTTACTGTCTTTACTGTATTTATATAGTACTATATACTTACTACAATATATATTATATGCTATATATTTATATATAGTACTATAATACCATATATATGTTTATATAGTATATTTACTGTATATATCAAATATATGCAGCCTTGGTGGGCAGAATAGACTTATTTCAAAAACATTTTAAAAATGATAATTACTCCAAACCTTTGACCGGTAGAATTTTTTTAATATACCTTTTAAGTACAGTATTTTCAGACATTATATCTATGGTTATAATTATTTAAGAAACTCATAATGCATTAGACTGTGTATTATAATTCATTAAAATACATTTACAAAGCATAATGTATAACAAAATGTAACAAAAATATACACCATTTCAAATTTCTTATGCTCATCAAGGCTGCATTTACTTAATCAAAAATACAGAAAAAAAACTGCAATATTGTGAAATATTATTACAGATTAAAATAATGGTTTTATATTTTAATATATTTTAAAATATCATCAGCCATTACCCCACTCTTCAGTGTCACATGATCTTTCAGAAATCATTCTAATATGCTGATTTATTACTTTTATTATCAATGTTGGAAACAGCTGCTTAATTTTATTTTATTGTAACCTGTGATTCTTTTTTCAGGATTCTTTGATAAATAAAAAAAGTTAAAAAGAACAGTATTTTTTTCAAAATAGAAATCTTTTGAAGTCTTTACTATCACTAGTAGTTTATGGTAGTTTATGTCACCATTTCTATTTTAAATTAACTGTTCTTTTTTTTTTTTACTTTTTATTTATAAAAGAATCCTGAATAAAAGTATCACAGGTTCCAACAAAATATTAAACCGTACAACTGTTTTCAGCATTGATATCAAATCAGCATATCAGAATGATTTCTAAAGGATCATGTGACACTGAAGACTGGAGTAATGATGCTGAAATTTCAGCTTTGATCACAGGAATAAATGACATTTTAACATCATTTTACATTGAAATAATATCTTACAATATTACTGCATTTTTGTTCAAGTAAATGGAGCCTCGATGAGCGTAAGAAACTTCCTTTAAAAAAAAAACTGTACTGATCCCAAACTTTTGAATTGCAGTGTATATTAGTACTGTATATTTATCTATAGCCAACCTAGTTGCGTTCTCCAGTACAGAACGAGTCAGGAAACTCATCCACATGCCGTCTCTCTTTCCCAAGATCCACTCCAGAATCCCTGTAATTCACATCAATAGTCACAATAAAACTAACATACTAACCAAAAAAGATCTGACCAAATTAATTAAGTATTCGTCAATAAAGAGAATAAAAATCTGCAAATCCCAAAATAATAACCCTAAACATATTTCTGACAAATCCTCTTATGACTCAGCAAATATCAGGCAAATGCTTACCGATGTAGCCACCATCCAGACTGAATCGTTCATTCATAGTAAGGGTGAATGAGTGCTACAAAGAAAACAAAAGACAGAGACACAGTGGAAAATCAGAAGCAATGTGATTACTGACCAACAATCCACACTTTCACAATTCTCTTTCCTGTTAAATTGCAGAAGTTAGACTACAAACAATGTCAGAAACAAAAGGCCATTCTGAATCTTGTCACCCTGATTTCCATTCTGGATTCAAATCTAATGAACTAGTGATGTGAGCTCCATCCTTACCGGATGAATACCGGTCAACATGCCCACATATCCTGCAAAATTGGCGGATTTAAAAACAGTCTGGTTGTTGCGTCTGAAGTCAATGTTGACAACCAGTGGCTTCAGCTTCTCTGTGATGACCCATGACCTGTTCTTCAAATCCCATCTGTAACACCACAGAACAATATGACATCCTCATGTTTTGACTTTAACATTCACTCAAAAAAAATCTTGATATTTGAGGAAGTAGGTTAACAGGTTAACAATAAATGGCAAAACAATGCACTAAACTCACCCCATGAAAAGTCCGAAGTCCAGGTTCCTGGCATGGATTAGATTGCCTATAATAAAAACATTTTTTTTTTTTTTTACTACCATTCAGAAGCTTAGGGTTGGTAAGATTTTTACGTGACTTATGCTCAGACTGAAATTATTTGATAAAAATCACAGTATTATGATTATTACAATTTAAAATAACTGTTTGAATATATTTTAAAATGTAATTTATTCCTGTGATGGAAAAGCTGAATTTTCAGCAGTCTTCATTGTCACATAATCCTTCAGAAATGCTTCTAATAGAAGTCCAAAAGAACAACACTTATTTGAAATAGTCATTTTTTGTAGCATTATAAAAGTTTTTACCGTCACTATTGATCAATTTAATGCGTCCTTACTAAATAAAAGTACTAATTTCTTAAAAATAATAATAATAATCTTACTTAAAGATTTTCATTTCAGATAAATGCTTCTGAACTTTCTATTCATCAAAAGAACCTGACATAATTCAACAATTTAAAAAAAAATTGTTTTTGAGCAGCAAATCAGAATATTAGACTGATTTCGGAAGGATCATGAGTAATGGCGCTAAAAATTCAGTTTTGAAATCACAGGACTAAATTACATTTTAAAAAATATTCCAATAGAAAACTGTTATTTGAAATAGTAAAACTATTTCTAAATGTTACTGTTTTTGCCGTACTTCGGATCAAATAAATGCAGGCTTGGTGAGCAGAAGAGACATCTTTTAAAACAATAATCTTACTGTTCAAAACCTTATGACTGGTAGTGTATAGTGTATAATTTTATATCAAAAAAGAGAATAATGTTATTTCTGACAATATCCTTACCATTGACATCCTCTGCAACCAGAGAAGTGCATACGGTGAACACCTCATAAAATACGTTGAAGAGCACCACCTCACCTGAGTCAGAGAGAACAGTTGATTGTGTGATTTAATTATAGGTTCTCTTTAACAGTGTTAAACATAAGAACCATATGGTTTTGATGCATTCATACCCAAAGGAACACCAGACACTGATGCTATTCCTCTGATCTCCTCATTGAATGGGTAAGGCAGGGTGTCCACCATCAAAGGCTGGGGACAAACACATCACAGTCCTTTTTATTCATTTAATTTGGATATTAAGTTTAAATTATTAATGTAGATGGTCTGTGACAGCTACTGTATACATTATGTCTGCCAGATATGAGATTTAAAGGGATAGTTCACCCTTTCTGTCTATGATGGTTTAGAAAGCGCTCAGATTTCATTAAAAATATCTTAATTTGTGTTCCAGGGATGAACAAAGGATTGGTTTGGAATGACATGAGGGTGAGTAATTAATGACAGAACGACAGAATCTCTTTAAGAGTTTAGTATACTTCAGTCAATCATGATTAAGCATCATACAAAGTGATAAGTTAGATGAGATTCCTTAATAACTCACCAATTCCTTGTCTACTAGATCAATGAGCTTTCCACTGGGAACAAAGGCGTCTGCTAGATCTCTGATAGCCTGAATCATGCTCACCATCTAAAGGCAAAGCACATAAGCACAAGTTTTCAGTTAAATTTTGGTTCACAGTTCACAACAAAGCTCACCAAAATATCAGTTAAAATAGGTGACATATTAAATCTAACAAGGCAACTAATAATCAAGTGACTGTCACGGCAAAAACACTTGATTAGGTAATTCATTTTTTATTGTAAGCGCATTAATAGAGCATTGAAATAGTGATGATTTGAACTCACATCATTCTTTTTGGCTGTAATGATATCGTTCCATCTTTTGCTTGGTGGTAAATCCAGATTAACAGTATACCAGGACACATCGCCTTTAAATCTAAAAGATACAGAGATCATACAGACGTTCTTATTCTCTTTCTTCAGTGAGAATTACACTCTTTAAAAACTTTTAAGAGAAAATTGAGTTTTCATATATTCATAGATGTACTATGTGCTTTTTAGCTAAATTGGGGGGAGGGCAACGGTAACACTTTACAATAAGTTGTCATTTGTTAACATTGGTTAAGGCATTAACTAACACAAACGAACAATGAACAATACATTTATTACTCTATGTATTAATCTTGTTAATGCTAGTTAAAAACAGTTGTTCATTGTTTGTTCATGTTAGTTCACTAATGTCAACAAACAAATCTGTGATTTTAATAATGCATTGGTGAATGCTGAAGTTAACATAAGATTAATAAATGCTGTAGAGCATTGTTCATTCTTAGTTCATGTTAACTAATGAACCTTATTGTAGTTACCAACAAAAACGACACTTTAATATAAGATACTTTAGACACTTTAATGTTATATTAACTGTAACTGCCTAACAATGATATCCACCCTGTTGTTACAAAACACCAAACTGTTTCACTTCTTTAAAACAAAATTCAACATTTTATTTCAAAGTCTATAAGCTGTCAAATTAAAAACATTTGGAAATGTCATTATATATATATGCTGCTGTTTATATACACATATACACCTGTTGTACATGTAACTGTTGTATGCTTGTACTGATTTCAGTTTTGGTCTCTGACAGTGGTTTTTACTAATTGTATAACCCATAATTTCAGTTGTCATACTCACGTCGGGCCGTTTGGAGGATACATACCACTTCTGCACTCTTCTGTGTACTGAAATATGAACATTAGTCATTCATTAAATATTTACAGTAAACTGGAGTTGTGGTGTTTATTTTCACAGATTGTCTCTGTGCTATAAGCACTGCTTATTTAGGTCACAAAACACCGCGGGGTCGTATAAACACAAGCTACCGCAGCTATAATCGTAACTTATTGTACATACACTGATATGAGGAGTGCCGTACACAAACATGTTTTCATAAATATCAATGACAGCTTTAGTTTGTGACTTACCGGTGGTACATATTGCGCAGACGAACACATAAACATAAAAAACAGAATAAAACAGCACAAGTTTAATTTGGTGATCATGATGAGACGAGCTCCGTGCGCAGTGCTCCTCACAAGAGTCTTTGAACGCGGAAGTGCCGATGATACTCGTGACGGTTCGTGATCTGCGCAAACCCACGAGACACTGGGGGAGTTACCAAAACAATGGGTTACAAAATAAAAGATGACTTCACACTTCTTCTTTGGGTTTGTCTCTGTTTTATATTACTAAGATGTAGCATAAATATTTATTAAATAGCCCTGTATGGAGAAATAATAACCGCAGAACAGCAATGCCGTTTTACCTCACGAAACAAACAGGATAGGTAAAAACGACTGCTAAACAAATAGGCGAATGTATTGCGCCATCTAACGGCTGTATAAGGAAATGCAACAACAAGCATATAGTCTACTTTAGCAGAGCTGAGATGAGGGTTAAAGAGCTCTCCAATGACTGAGCAGTTTTAATATTGTCAATATTCAAGAGCTAGCTTTTTAATTATAGTGCCAAAATATGCACACTTGTTCAAAATGCTCAGATATTTTAAAATTAAGTAAAAAGTCTAAGACAGTTACATTTAACTATTCTTCATCTTATAATTAATTTAAATGTAAAATTATTGTAATGTGAAGTACAATCATTTCAAAATCAATATTCAGGTAACAAACAGTAGAGTATTAACTGTACAGGATGAATATTAATTATTAAATATCTATTACATCTTCAAATTTGGCTCAACATTAACAATATTCTCATATAAATTTCAAATCCTACAATAAATAAATAAATCACACCACATTAACAATATGACTTCAGTCAAAAACATTAAGGATAACATTTTCCACAGATTATTCATTATTTCTTTGCATGCACCATGTAAATTGGATTATAATAATGAAATTGATTAAACAATGATATTTTAAGTTTAAAATCCATTTAATTTGGGACATTACTCAAATTTACAATCCAATATTAAACAAATGACTGCAATTTAACAAGTTCCTGTAACTAATGACAAAATAATGAATAGGCTATGTAAAAACAACAAAACATTTTCATGAAAAGTGACTAGGTTTATTTAAAAAAAAAAATGGCTGAGATTCCATGACAAGGTAAAATGAAACCAATAATGAATAACAATAATAATAAAAAAAAAAAAACTTTGGTTGCTGGTTTCACTTGCAGTATCTGTCTGCCTTCATCTTGGCTCTCCTAAAAAGGAAAAAAAAAATCTTATAAACATGATAATTCAATTCAATTCAGTTCAATTCAATTCAGTAATTATGTGTATAGGGCTTATCGCCATACACAGTGTTGTAAAGCAGCTTCACGGAAAATTAATATTTCTACACTACAATTAAAGGTGCAGTGTGTGAATTTTAGCGTCATCTAGTGGTGAGGTTGTGCACATAGAGAAGCTACAGTGGCCCACACAGGACATAGATGTTGTTGTCTGAGACAGCAGAGAGTAGGCAATGGTAAATTAAGTAATTAAATTTACTTAATTATTTAGTAAATTACTTAGTAAACTTTTATTCGCAAGAACAACATAGTGACAAAATGCGTTTTGTAGAGCAGTTTGCATGCTTAGGGCTACTGTAGAAATATGTTGGCGCAAGAAATTGCTCATTCTAAGGTAATAAAAACATAACAGATGATTATGTAAGGTATTTACACACCTCTGAAAACATAGTTGTGTATATTACATTGCATTAGATTCTCCTAAATTTATTCTCCTAAATATTACACACAGCACCTTTAAGAGTAATCTGTCAGTGGTGACTATGCCAAAGTGAAGTTCATATGGCAGAAATGCACAGTTCTAGGACAGTTAAAGGACAAAAATAAAATAAAATAAAGCAGCTAGTTAATGACATGTTTTCAAACAGACAAGGTGAACATGAATACCAGCGGTGATTATATGTTGTGAGCAAATTGATAGTAATGCAAGTAAAATCTGGACATTTTGTATACTGGTTGGTGTTAATGTAGAAATATTTGCATATTCACAATGTTTCAAACACCACCTTGTATGATATATCATGCAGTAGGGTATTATCTACAAAATCTGACATCTTTTCATCCATCTAAGGATGATTATCTAAATTAGCAGGCTACAGTCATTCAGTATGATCACAGTATGAGGTTTTTCCTCCAGAAGTCAGAGGTCATACCTGTCCAGCAGTGCCTCATGGAATTTTCCATCTGTTCTGGCTTTTTTCAGTGAACCGCTGTCTTCCTCATTCACCCTTAGCTTCCGGTCCTGGAAACTCTGGAACTTCTTTCTGTATGCAAATTGCAAACATTCACATAAACGTTCACTTCGCTAAATGCTCAATAAACAGCACAGCTTCGGTATCTTACTGAAGGTAATAAACACAAGCACTCACACGTAGTTGACCTCACAGCTTTTGACATCACCCCTGTCTTCATCTGCAATATCGTCTTTTTTCTTCACTTCTCTTTCTGTGCACGAACGGATCTGTGGAGGACAGATAAGCACGAAAAATAATGCTTTTAAACTTTATTCAAGGAAAAATGTTCTAACTTGTAATTGTAGTTTGACAGCAATAGTCTTGCATTCAGATAAGATACATCTGGCCAATCTCGCTGAATTATTTCTCAAAATGGTGAGCTTTTAGGGTTACAGATAATGAAGCCTAAATGAATCATTCTGTCTTTCAGACAACAGCAACAAAAACCCTCTTAAAGAGATAGTTCACCCAAATATGAAAATTCTGTCATTAATTACTCACCCTCTTGTCTCTCCAAAACTGTAAGACTTTTCAAGAGCTTTCTGACCCTGCATAGACAGCAACGCAACTACCATGTTCAAGGCCCAGAAAGGTAGTAAAGACATCATTAAAATAGTTCATGTGACATCAGTGAATCAACCGTAATGTCACAGACTATTTTAACAACGTCCTTACTACCTTTCTGGGCCTTGAACGTGGTAGTTGCGCTGCTGTTTATGCAGGGTCAGAAAGCTCTTGGATTTCATCAAAAATACATAAATTGTGTTTCAAAGATGAGTGAAGGTCTTGCGCTTATGGAACGACATGAGGGTGAATAATTAATGACAGAAATCTCATTTTGGGATGAACTATCCCCTTAAGCAATTCATCTTGGCGTGGACTGCGAGTTTACGAGAGATTCACCTTGATCATCTCCTCCTCTCCAGCTGTCTTGTTTTTGGCCACTATGTCTCCGCTCTCACTGTACGAGATGAAACAACTGTTTGCAGCAAGCAGGGCCATTTTACCCTACGGAATACAAGGAACAACAAAAATGGAAGAAAGTGTAGAAACTGAATTCAAAACTTTTCGGCTAAATGTACCAGTTATTCACATTTTCTATACAAACTAAAAGGAAGTCTATTATTCCCCTTTTTACAAGATATAATATAAGTCTCAGGTGTCCCCAGAATGTGTTTGTGAAGTTTCATCTCAAAATACCCCACAGATCATTTATATCATCATTCTGAAATTGCATATTTTAAATAGAAGCAGAAACATGTTGTTGACAAATGAGCTGCTGGTCCCCACCCCCTTTTCCAGAACAGAGCTGTGCCTTTACAGCTCATAGCTCTGGGAAAAAAAACATCTGTCTGGTTTAGATTATCATGTCTATCGTGCTGAAATCATGCATTTTAAACCACATTAGTTTACATTACTTTTGATACAGGGTTTTCTGAGTGCACACGAACAGAAAGTGGCTGTCACACGGGATGTGAGTACTAAATTAAGTTCTTTCATGTCTTATTGCACTTAAACTGTCAAATACACACAAGTTTGTGTTAAAAACACACATGAGTTACAAAAACAGTCTTATGTCTGTAAAGGTAAACAGCTGGGAAAGAAACTGCATGTTTATATCAGATCTGTGTGGCAGCAATGTAATATACAGTAGATAAATCAATAAATCCAATGTTCTCGTCTCCTCTGACGCTGAGACTCTAAATAATGTTCTGTGCTCGTCCGTGCAGCCAACGACAGAACAGTTAGCATGCTTTGCTCGAACTTTTGCCATGGCGTTAGAACTGGTGCACCATTGTCGCTTGCGAAAACACAATGGAGTCGTTTTCAGGGTTGGTAGATGCACCAGGGACCCGATTATAGCACTTAAACATGGAAAAAGTCAGATTTTCATGATATATCCCCTTTAAGTATTTTCATTTTAACTGGTTGATTTGATTGACAGATTCACTTACGTCCTGAAACACTGGTTCCCACTGCTCTCTGGAGCCGATGGCATCTGATCGACCAACGACAACACCTTCTGAGTTTATACCTAAATACTTCCCATAGCCTGACTTTAGTGCTATCCTACACACCAGCAAAAAAAAAGATATAAGAAAAATGAAAAATTAGTCACATGATCAAATTAATTAATTTAGCTATAAAATATTACAAGGTGTTTATGCTTATGTAAGTGCAGACATTTAACTACTTTTTCCTAGACATGGCTACTGATCAGTCTTGAACACTGATGAGCCCATTATTGTTCAGACATCAAGTTATGGCTATGGTTATGATCTTTACCTGGAATCTGAGAGTCTGATGGAAGTGAACTGTTCTGGAGGATCTGGGCCTTCATCCTCTGCAAAAAATAAAACATATACATTTTTAAACTCGGATACACTACCATAAATAACTCTGGAGTCAGTAAGTCATCTCCTATGCTCACACAGGCTGCATTTAGTTGATAACTACAGCAAAAAGAATATATATTTTTTGAAATATTAATAAAAAATTAAAATAAGTGTTTTCAAATTGAATATATTTATTCCTATGATGTCAAAGTTGAAATAACAGTGAATTTTCAGCAGTCATTACTTTAGAAATCATTCTAATATGCTGATTTGGTGCTAAAAAAAACATTTATCATTATTATTAATGCTGAAAGCAGTTACTTTATAGTTTTGTGGAAACTGTGACACAATACAAAATCTTCTGTAACAATTTAAATGTCAATTTAGATTAATGTAGAGTATTCATTTATTTCAGTATTTATATCTTAAATAAATCTTACTGACCCCAAATATTTATTTATTTAGTCTACGTTTACTGTATATAATTGCACTATTACAGAACATGAATCTGTGACTGCCATTTCTATTCCACAAAATCATTTAGAGCTGCCACACATTTATAACTGAATAATTCCCATGTTATCAAAGTTTTCATGGCTGAACATGTATAAGTATTTATGTGTAACAGGAAAATTCTGCTGTAGGAATATCATATACAGAGAACAAAGAAAAGTCTTCTAACTAAACTACTTGGCAATAACCAATTATACTGCAGTATTTTTGACAGTAGTTGTGAACCAAGAATGACTGAACAAAAGGAAGAGTAAATCTGAAATCTGATATTCTATTCTATCTGCTGTAGACATGAAGAACTCATGCATATTGTAAGATATTGAATTCTGCAAGAGCATTGCAGTGATATGCTCAAAAAGTTACAGAGCAGTGTTTGTGTTCATGTTTTTTTTCCCTGGAGAGCCGTAGTAATTATACAGATGTATTGGTCATGAAGTAGGTGTCAACAATGGTTTCAGTCATTCATTTACTAATTTCAGGTCTCAACCACTACATTAAATTGATTTTAGAGAGCCTGCACAAATTTCACGGTGCTTCTAGAGTGATGCACAGGCCGATCCTTACAACCACTGGTCAGTGAAAAGCAGAAAACGAGGCTGGAAAGAAAAACAATCGTAAACAACTCCTTCTGGTGACTGGACTATGAAATTGCTCTGTGCTTTGCATGAACGGCTGCGGTAATAGCGACTGTCGATCCATAACATTATTCAGGTTTTTAAATCCCACACTGAGAGCAAAAGAAAAACACCAGCACCTAGCCATCTCTACTTTGGAGACTTATTTGTTCCGCACTATTAGAGGGACCTTTTCAATTTAAAAGGCAATATAAAAGCTGCAGGGCATGGCTGAAAAAAACTACAATGTAGTATAATTGCAGAGAATGATTTGCCTTTTGCCAGAAAGTACTGCAAATAGAGCTTGTAAAGTGCATTTTAAAACATACGCCTTAAGAATAAAACATTTTATTTCCAATAAAGGTTCTAGTTCATTAAACCAATATTTTCAAATCATTTTAAATCTCAGTGGGTCTCAACCTTTGTAACTTTAAAGCTCACTATTGTGAAATTCAATATTTCAAGGCCATTCTACACAGACAATCATTTTTGTACCTCTTTACCTCTGTTTAAATAAGTTTTTTTTTTTTTTTTTAAATTATTTAAATATGCTCCTTAAGGTCCATTGTAAGCATTGTAAGCAATAGCTGGTTTTTATTATTATACATTCTCAAAATTCACTATCTTTCTGCAAATAGAGCTTGTAAAGTGCATTTTAAAACATAAGCCTTAAGAATAAAACATTTTATTTCCAATAAAGGTTCTAGGTCATTAAACCAATATTTCCAAATCATTTTAAATCTCAGTGGGTCTCAACCTTTGTAACTTTAAAGCTCACTATTGTGAAATTCAATATTCCAAAGCCATTCTACACAGACAATCATTTTTGTACCTCTTTACCTCTGTTTAAATACGTTGTTGTTTTTCCTTTTTTTTTTTAGTATTTAAATATGCTCCTTAAGGTCTATTTATAATGTAAGCTATAGCTGGTTTTTATTATCATACATTCTCAAAATTCACTATCTTTCCTCATTTTGGCTTTTTGTCTGAAATGTTCAATTTTAACGCTGCGTCTCGTTTAAGTCTAACCAGTAAACAACCAATAATGATGACTAAAGTCACATTAAAACAATTAGTACATTTAAAAAGGACTGTTACTTTGTAAAGGAAAGGATAAAAAATGGTTTCTGATGCCATAAAAACCTCCAGATACAGATTTTTTTTCAGACTTTCTGAGTAACTTAAACTCACTACCAACTTGCTCAACTAGCCTATAACTCTTTAAGGAAACATAAGTTTAAAACACTGAGAAATATGTTTTTAGCTGATTTCAAATGTTTATATCATTCAACATAAAACATATGAACCACTAGACAAGTAACAACAAAACAGCCACAACTTTCTGGAGTTTAATAAAAGACTTAAAACCAGTACCTTTATGTGGAGCTCCTACAGTGAAAAGTCCAGTGTCCAGCGCATGAATGTAAGAGCTTTTGTGCATCTCAATGGCCACTGTGCCTGTGATCTCACCAAAACTCTTCACTGTCCACCATCCTCCTGTTGAGACACATTCAGAAACACACTTCATGTCATGAATAATAGGCAGTACCAACAACAACATAGCTATTAGACAAATCACACAGCATTTACAAAGACAAATACTGTTCTAATCAATAAATCTATTTATGAATTATGTTTATAACTCTGTGGGCAAAGTGACACTATGTACCAACGACATCCAGCTTGTCTTCATCATCATCTCGTTTTCTCTTCTTGTCCTTGTTCTTTTTCTTCTTTCTGCACAATACAAAAGTCACAGGCCTTTCATATTAACGTAAATATTTAATATACATAAACATAATTTTTGGCATACGCACCTACTTACATCAATTATAACAGTAACGTTAACTGTAAACATTAATGAGAAACTTTGGTTGAAAGCAATATAGAAAGAAACTCTTACTTTTTATCGTTTAATCCTTTTAGGACCAGTTTGGTGGACTTAACGTGTGAGTACTCTGTCATGATTACACAAGGTTAAAGCAGTTTAATTAAAACGTTTTTTATGGGATATCATACGTTCACATTCACGCCTGGAGAGCGTTTTCCTGCAACAGTGTTTGTGTACGGTGGCCCGGATGACCGCACTGAAGACGCGCGGCTGGAGAGAAGTGTGACACCTATCGGTCGGAGAACGTATTGTATAGGCCGTAAAAAAACAACCAAAACATCTTAGCAAGCTAGGAGGAATCAAGTCAACGAGAGTAAAGACAGAGAGAAAAGTGTGTTGGCAGCTTGAAAAGGACATTATTTTATTGGTGTTAATTATAATTTCTCCAGAGTCTATAGTGGCTGTGTTCGAATTAGTATACTTTATGAGAAAGTAGGCCTACTTCTTTTAAATTAATAATTACTTAGCAGTCACAACCATTAAAATGTTATAGATATTCTATATATATTTTAATACTATATGAATGTGTGTTATGTGTGTATAAATGTAATGTTTTTTTTAATGTGTTTTTTATTACAATGTGAGAAATGGCATCAGATGCATCACTTCACTGACATTTACAGCTTTTCTCCCGAGGCCTCATGGGATAGTAAAGTGTCTACTGGAAGTGCACTTTAGAATCTCATTGGAAGTAGGAGATGATCAGGGTGTGTTTTACCTAGTATTTTATGAATGGTGTGAATTCAAACATACCACAACTAAGTATAATAGGAAGGTGCATATTTACCATATTTATCGCATGTTACCTCAGTTGAGTCAGATTTTAAGGGACTTTGGTTGAGTGCACTTGACTTGCCTTCCATTTCCAATGTGACAGCATTTTTACTTAATTTCTTTATTGATTTGTCACTGAGTATTTAATTGGACTGCTAAATGTTAAGACATTTTACACAAAATTAAAAAGGTATCTAAACCTCTGATAGTAAATTTTCCACTGAGAAGTACACATTTTTCTTTAGTAGACTACTTGCTGATGCTCACTAATGCTTCAGAAGGAAACTCAGTGCATTAAAAGCCAGAGGGTTAAAAGTGTTTGAATTTGAAGATCAGGGTAAATGTAACTTATTTTGTCTTCTGGGAAACATGTAGGTATCTTTTGTAGCTTTTGAAGGGCAGTACTAAATGAAAAAGATATGATGTTTAGGCAACATAAAAAAACCAGAGAATTTGAGGGACCTGAAGGATTTTTCTGAAGAACAGCGGGCAGTTTAACTGTTCAGGACAAACAAGGGACTCATGACCAAAGCTGTGGATCATTCAGGTTGACTCATTTGTTGAGTCAACTTAAAATAATTTGTAACCTGGCTGCCTTAAAATTTTAAATTCAGTCAACTCAAAAAAAGTTTATTCAACTTGAAATGTTAAATTATACTAAGTGGCAACTTAGATATTTGAGTTGAATCAACTTAAAATTTTAAGGCAGCTGGGTTACTTACCCATCTGTTAAGTTTAGCAAACACAAATATCTAAGTTGTTACTTAGTACAACTTAACATTTCAAGTTGAATAAACTTATTTTAGTTGATTGAACTTAAAATTTTAAGGCAGCAGGGTAACAAATTATTTTAAGCTGACTCAACAAATTGTGTTTTTTTATTTTTTACAGTGTACACAGTATTAGGAATCAAGCCTATGTAAACTTTTGAACGGGGTCATTCTCATAAATGTAACTATGTGTACTGTGTAAACGTCTTTTATGTCAAATATCCTATTCAGGTCAGTAAATATAAAAAATAATATGTATTTTGGATGATTTTGTAAAAATTCATAACATGTTCGAATTTACAGTTTGTAAAGTATAATAATCATTATTCTATGAAGAGTCCTCATATAGCACATAAACCCAACATGTGTGCATGCAAGCTTATGCTGTTCCTGCCATGGTTTTAAATCTCGGGGTGTGTCAGAAAGGATAGGCTATTGCCAGATTGGTTATCAGACTGAAAAGAGAGAGAGAGAGGTTCAGTGTGTCTCTAGGCCCTCTTCTTCCCAGCCGCAGTGTCTGCCATGAGTGAGCCACCATTTAAACCAAAATAGCTCTGAACATGGCAAAGCCCTCTTATTTAAAACCTCAGCAGACCACTGTAATAATGAAACGCTGAAGTACAAACTCTCTTTCACACACACACACACACACTCACACAATGTGGAGTCGCTACTGTGTCATTCATTTCAATATCTCCTTTTAAAAGTCTATTAAATCAATCAGTTCAAATTAGTAACACAGGAACGGTCCCCTGAGGATCAAACTCTGCTAATGACAATCATTAAAGAGTGGCCTGTTGAAGAACTGGTCAGAGCAGCAATAAATCATAATGTGACACTGCCAGGAAGTAAAATAAACAAGACAGCTGGGTTTTGGGCAGACTTTAAATGCAAACAGGTGAATGAGTTGAACGCGGTGACTGGAGGAACAGCACAGACAGCTTGCATGTGGTAGACTAGGCATAAAAAACCATAATTGATTCCAGATATTCCAGACAGACACTGACAAAGCACACTAATAGAAAATAATCTGCTAAAAAGTAAATGGACACCAACATTATTTTCCCTTTAAAATGGTGACTTACAGTAAACGCTAAATATTATGCATATCAGTTGTTGTAGATTACAGTCTTCTAAAAGACTTGCAGACATGGTTAATCATAAGTGATAAGACTAAAGGAGCAGCACGGGCGGCTGTGGTGATGGGATTGTTTAATGAGATGTTTGTATCAGTGTTCGGTGTCTTTCTCTTGTCCTTGTTGAAAGGCTTTTTGTCTCCATGTTCGGCCTGCCCCATTACCTCCGTCTCTCAAGTGGAATAGAGAATTTATCATCCTTAGCAAGCATCAATGTGGTATGAGACACAAAGCAATTGGCGATGGCGAGGAGGAAGAGCGAGGGAAAGATGGCTTAATATATAGTTTAATGAGCTTAGTGTTTCATTTCCTCCCATGGTGCCAGTCATCAGTCAGGTGGTTGACTGTAGATAGTGATTGGTCTGACTTTCAAAGTAATAGAAGCTGTGATACAGTGCCGACTGGAACAGAATGGCTGACAGCGTATCATTGGAAACAAATGTAAGCTTATGTAAGTCAGACCAGCTCTTCACAGACTTTCCTTCCTTAAATTTTGTTAATATTTATATATTTTTTAAATATGTGTGTTTTTATTATTTTTTTAATCATGTTGATATATATAAAGGCTCTAAAATATCTTCTATTTGAATACAAAATTATACACACACACACACACACACATATATATATATATATATATATATATATATATATATATGTGACCCTGGACCACAAAACCAGTTTTAAGAAAATCATTAGGAAATTAAGTAAAGAACATGTTCCATGAAGATATTTTGTAAATTTCCTACTGTTCCTACAAAATACTTTATGCATATATATATATATATATATATAATAGCTACCTAGTGGCGAAACAATGTACGTTAATGGACACAAATGTTATTTAAAGCGATTACTTTTAAAAAGTGATTTGCTCTATTTTGATCGCTACCATAGACATTTTACATAAAATGTAAAATGACATAAAACTTTTACCCAGTATTTCTGTGATAATATTAATGACTGAAAGACAGAAATAATACTGTGTGGTTGTTTGTAAAGCTGTTTCGTACCCTAACATGGTCTCTCTTTGTGTCAACTGCAGCGCGAAAGCAGATTTGAATGTTCAGGTAAGACTTTTTCAAACGTTTAATAGACACAGGCAAATCCTTGTCATTTAGAAATGAGATTTTTTAGGTGTTTGAATTGCTATCTCAATCTTTTAATGATTAATCGTGCAGCTTTATTTTTTTTCTTGCTGGTCCAGAGTGATTAGTCACGTGACATCCAGGGCTCATATGATTGTCTCAAAACAGCTCCAAAAGCCTTATAACTTAGTGCCCATGAACAAACATGGCAGATTTCATATCAAATACTTCCAGGATTTGTGGGGTGTGTGATTGATGAACTTCATAGCTGAATGAATTCAGATGAGCCAAACGCAATTAAACACATATAAAAGTGCCAATGTTAGTGAGAAAATGCATTTAATCCTTGGCATGAATGTCTGCTCTGAAGCCAGCTGTTATTTTTAGCCAGAATAATCAAAAGCAACTAAAAGCACAGACTTCAAGTTTGGAAGCTGCTTCCAAATCACAACTAAAAACAAAAATTAAGATCAAAACGTGACTTGTTTTTGAGCCAGCACATGCTGTTTCCCACTCAGCCAGGGAAATAGTTAGGGACTGAGCCAAATTTAATTTGGTAACTGCAAAGAGGTTTGGTTTAAGTTTCCAGAATGGAAGCAAATTAAAGAAATTTGCATTTTGAAATATCCTAACTCTGGCCTTCACATGGAACTTGGCGTTACAGCACATCATAAACAGCCCAGCTGTCAATTTAATTAATGTAATTAAGAAATCATTAGAAATAAAGTCATTTAACATATAACATAGTTAAAGGGATAGTTCACCCAAAAATGAAAATTCTGTCATTAATTACTCACCTTCATATCGTTCCAAACCTGTAAGACCTTTGTTCATCTTCGGAACACAAATTAGGATATTTTTTATGAAATCTGAGAGCTTTCTGACTCTGCATAGACAGCAACGCAAAAAAAAAAAGTTATTTTTGTTTTCTTTGCACACAGAAATTATAGGTGGAACCACTGATGTCACATGGACTATTTTATCAATGTCCTTACTACCTTTCTGGGTCGTGAACGTGGCAGTTGTGTTGCTGTCTATGCAGGGTCAAAAGGTTTCAGATTTCATCAAAAATATTTTAATTTGTGTTCTGAAAATGATGATGAATGATGAAAATGTCTTATGGGTTTGGAGCGACAAGAAAGTAATTAATGAAGAAATTTTCATTTTTGGGTAACCTAGTCCTTTAAGAAGTTATAGTAATAGATAATTATAGTAATAGATAGGTTTTTACATTTTATATATATGACATTCATTTGATTACAAATATTAAATTATTATTTTTCAAATTTAGTTCTATGTATTTTTCAGAGATTTGAGGTAGTCTATGCTTTGTAGCTTCACATATGTACCTGCTCCTTATGTCTCAATTTTTTCTGTTTATGGTGTGGCAGTATACAGTAGCGTACCCTGCTTGTACTGTTAGTAAAGTTCTCTGCAGAGACACAGGAGTATTGAGAAGATAACGCTGCCCCCATGAGGTGTTACAAAGAAAATTGCTGTGCACAAGACGGCGACAGGCTCTCATACTGGAAAACCTCCGATGGGAACTGTGCGTTTCGATATCTGACAGTGACTGACAGAGGAAATAAGGGGGAGGGGGAGTTCACACAGGACCGGAGAATGCAGCTGCTAATGGGACTGCCGCAGCACCTCGGCGTTGCAGACAGTAAATGATTTTTGGGCTGGCAGGCAGGAGCAGTTAGGTGGCTCAGGGTCTTTGTGTCTCTCTGAGTGTCGTTGTGTTAATGAGAAATGATTTGAGCCAGAGAAAAATGATTGACGGTGAGGAGCAGGTGGTCGACACAGAGGTGTGAGGTTGGCATGTATTATAACAAAGGCCTTTCATCCACTTTTTGCTGTTTTTGTGGATGCCAGACTCTCTCTCGTCCCCTTACACACCGGATACAGTCTTTTGAGGGTCTTGCATCGGTTCATGAGAGCCTCTGCTCCATGTAACCGAATCTCTAGAGTGCCACCGTCACCCTCAGGGTAAATCCAGGATGTGATGTCACATTGCGTGAGGTTAACAAGTTATCTCTCATGACAGTGACCCAGTGATTGAGCTGTGGGTTGAAGCCTTCGGGAGGCGAGCTATAGCTTTAGGTCTTGCTGACAAGTAATTTGACAAATAACTGCAGAGAAATGCACATTTGGGATTTTATTCCAGGGAGCTCCAATAAAACACAATTTATAGCAGAATCTACAGTAAAAATAAATAAATAAATAAATAAAAAAATGCAAGCACTGTTGAAATAAAGCCAGTTTGAGATCAGGTGTAGCAACAGAGTTTGAAAAATGTACTCATTGGCTCATGGGAAAGTCTTACCGGTTTGGGCTTTGGTAACAGAGCTGTTTGGACAATAGCTTGAGGCACAGAAAACTGGACTGAAAGGCTGTATATCGAAGACCTTTGAGAGACTCCAGCTGAGTTTTCTCCTCTGTCATGGGTCTCTACCCTCAAACAGACTACAAGCTAGAGTCACTTTAGGGCTCAGCCAATTTCTCACTGTGATTTGAAGGGGAAGAGATCGCAGCATGAATAACTAGCCGTGAAATTTCCCTCTCAACACCTCTGGAGGAGGTAACAGACCAGGTTTTTCCAGCCCCATCTTTTCTATTTCATTTTGCTTCTTCAGTGTTTCCTTTTACAAGAGGATTTTTCAGTCTTTCCTTCACGAACCATATGCCTTCCAATATCTGTGAAATTTGGGGTGAAAACATCAGCTGTTGTTGTCAGAAAATAATATAGTAGCAACATTTTAGGTTTAACAGATTAAATTTACAGTACAAAAAATCTATATTTCATTAACTGGTATAATGTTAATATAGAAACTGACTGAAATAGTAAAATGTGATTTGTACGTTTATAATACTGACAAAAAATGAAATAATAAAGAAGATATATATAGAATCAAAGCTCATCACATGTAGGCTGAGGTAAATAATACTATATATGTACAAGATGCCCACAGCAGCACACACACAAATATCATCAAATATCAGATACCATCATGGTAACATATATGACACTAAACAATGCAATAAACAACTTCAAATATAATATAAAACTCTAATGTAGCTACATATGTGGTAAGAAAAAAAAAATGAACCGGTTGTTTAAAGGCATCATCAGATGCCCATTTTCCACAAGTTTGAATGATTCTTTATGGTCTTCAAGAAATGTCTGAAACATACTTTGGTTCAAATTCATCATTGGTTGTGTAAAACAGCACCCTTCTTACCTTGTCAAAAACAACTCTGTTCACAGCGACTCATTTTGGTGCATGTCTCTTTAAATGTTAATGAGCTATACTGCTCACTCCACCCCACTCTTCTGTGTATTTGGTGGTGCCTTACCATCAAAAACAAATCTAATCCACTGCATCCTCAGTGGCTCCGATGTCCAACTATGAAATATAGATACAAAACATCGATACAGCTGCTCGAGTGCAGAGAAAATGGCGGACAACATACAACTGGCTGAGGGTGGAAATATGCTAATATGAGTCAGTCCATCACATGTTGTGGGTGGGGCTTGAGCAATATTATGTCATAGTAATCAGAAGATCAAAACAGCTTAATAATTGAGACTTTTTAGTTTTTTGGGGGGATTAAAAAAGGAGTAAATGGATATTTATCATTGTAGCGTGTTTTTTTCCACACACTACTAAGACACATTAATAAGCAAACACCATGTACAAGTGTATTTTTGCATCCAGTGTCCCTTTTAATAAAAAAAACATCAAATGTGAAGTTTTTTCACTGTAAATTTTAAGATGACTTGTTCTTTTTCACTTCCAAAAACACAAAAATTAACATTATTTTATGGTGAAATGTCCTATTAGATTTATTCTAGTTTTTAACCATATATATCATGTGATCCTGGACCACAAAACCAGTCATAAGGGTCAATTTTTTGAAATTGAGATTTATACATCATCTGAAAGCTAAAATAAGCTTTTCATTTATGTATGGTTTGTTAAGATAGGACAATAAATGACCAAAATACAACTATTTAAAAATCTAGGAAATATGAGGGTGCAAAAAAAAATCAATACACTGAGAAAATCGGCTTTAAAGTTGTCTAAGCGAAGTTCGGAGCAATGCATATTACTAATCAAAAATTAACATCCTAATGATTTTTAGCATAAAAAACGATAATTTTGACCCATACCATGTATTTTTGGCTATTGCTACAAATATACTCGTGCCACTTAAGACTGTTTTTATGGTCCAGGGTCCCATAAAAGAACTTACTGTTTAAATTAGCAGATTTTTTTAGTCTTTTTGCAATAAAATTACAATAATTTTTACATTGTACCATTTTAGCTGTGACGGCAACATAAACAAAACATCTTCCATCTAAAGCAGTCTACGGTGGTCTGTAAAGTCAGACAGAAAAAAAATGTATTGGGCGGGGTGATACATAAATCATGAAATCATGGTAATCAAATAATAATTCCCTATCCCAAAATGCAGGGTAGAGTTAATAAATGTTGAATTATGCACTCAGACTCTTTTTAGAGGTTAAAGTACCACAAGTCTCCTTATAATTACAAGTTATCAACAGCGGCCAAACCCGTCATTTTAGAGATCCACAAAAATGCACTCGCTCTTAGACTGCTCTGTGTGTTTATCATTGACTGTTTTCCTCCGTCTCTCACATGCATACTTACACAAACACACACACACACACACACACACACACACAATCTGTCAGAGCATATGTCATTAACACTGTGAGAGAGTTGCTGGAGAAGTCACAAGTTTGACTGACAGATTCCACTTTCCATCCAAGTGTCATTGACATGTTTAGCTGTAAAAAACATACACTCCAAAACAAACGCACATTACACATGTTTCTCTATATCACAAACACCTAATCGTGTGTGTTAGGCAGATGTTAACTCTTTATCTGTGACACTTCTCAAGTTTTTTTTTTTTTTTTTTTTTTTTTACGTAACTATGTTTTTAGTTAGTAAACAGACATAGAAATTATTTTTGTATTAATTTTTAAAAAAGTAGGAAATTACATAGCAAGTACCAATTTATGTGACTTATGATTTTCTTACAGACCATATGGAATATCTTACATAGATACTGATCATTTCTAGATACTGTCCCTTTAATATTTCCAAAAAGCAAAGAAATTTTATACCCAGACACTTCAGACATAGTCACATGCACTTCATCCCAAAAAAACTACATTTTCTTACAGCTCCAGATGTTGTGTGATCTGCTTCCAAGTGTCTGCACAGTCTCTAGCATGTATTTTACCTTGAGATTTGTCTACTTGTAATCTTTAGTGTAACAAAAATTTTAATATTTTAAATACAATGTTGTCAAGGCATTTCATATATATACTAATAAAACTAATAAAAAAGATTTAACAGGAAATAAATAAAACATTTACTTTCTTAAATCTTTAAAATATATTGTAGACCCTGGTAAGTGAAATAATAGAAAATATACCAGTAGTAAAATAAAATAAAAGAAAAGAAAAGAAAAGAAAAGAAAATAAACATGTCTTTAAAAAGGTATTAATCAACATTGGTGGGTGGAAGAATAGATACCTTGATTGGGTGATATGACCTTGATTGCTAAAAATTGCTAAAATCTTCACTGTGAATATGTGCCGTTTTCTGTTTTCTTGAAGCTGAAATTATGTGATGCAGTTTAGGCTACTTGCAAGTATACACTACCAGGAATATATTACATTTTAAAATTTTCAAATAGAAATCAGTTATTTTAAAGGGGTCATCAGATGCAAAGTTCACTTTTACATGTTGTTTGAACATTAATGTGTGTTGGCAGTGTATATACACATCTATCCTATAATGATAAAAATCCATTCAGTGGTTTTTAATTAATCTGTAAAAATAATATCCCCTTTTTCAAATTGAGCCATTCTCAGATGCCTGTCGGTGTGACGCTCCCACGAATCAGTTGTAACTGATGCCGGGGCAGGGATGCAAGTTAGACAGCAATATCTCCGATTGAGCGATTGAGGTGTTGTGTTGCTGGATGTAATAATGAACATAGTGGTCGTCATTTACTCCCGACATCCGAACCGCTGAAGATGCAGTGGATTATGTTTGTTTGTGAAGGGAATGCATCTCCCGATCTACATAAATGCGTCTATGTTCACGCAAAATCATTCGTGATGAGCGAGCTCATCTGCATTTAAAGGAACAATCCATCAGAATGGGTTGATTTTTGCAGAGCTCATTTTGACAAGGTAAAAAGGGTGTTGTTTTACACTACGATTGAGAATTTTTAACCAAAGTATATTATATTTCATTAAGACCCTAAAGAATCATATAAACTTATGGAAAATGGGCATCCGATGACCCCTTTAAATAGTAAAAATAAGAAAAGAATTCTTTAAAAAAAAAACATTAAAAATCTTACTGTTCAAAAACTTTTGACTGATAGTGTATGTGTATGCATGCATGCAATGAATGAATGAATGCATGCATGGAATTTGGATAGGTTCACCACCTCTTTCCCACATATAATACTGCACCTATTGTTGTCAGTACACCACACAAATTTACAGAAAAAATTAACTAGAAATGAATGAACATTAGGAATTTTCTAATCAGACAACTCTTGTATAATGATCAAAGCAGTGATTTCCCACTGAGGACGTGCAGCTCAAATATGAGTTTTTTTTTTTTTTTTTTTTTCTGCAACCTCCGTAACACCTACATTTGATCTTTCTCAGACAATTTCGGAAAATGTGAAATAAGCTTTGCAAGTTTTTTTTTTTTTTTTTTTTTTAAGTATTTCACTTTATGAGATGTATGCCAGTGAAGGAGAAAGCTTACCTCTGTCTCAACCTCTCAAGTCTCACGCTGAGACGCCGTCTTCTTTGGGAAGCTATGTATGTCTAACTTTGTCTCTCTGTACTAGTTCTGGTGGTGACAGAGCAAAGCACACATTTCAGTCAGAGCACAGCTCTCATTTGTGTCATCGAGCACATGGGAGTTTGCATCATAACTTACTTTTGTCTTTTTGCCTACAGCACTCTCTTTGCAGAGTAAATCTCAGTGAGCCTGAAGGGGGCAGTATGTGCTTGCACTTGGCATTATCAGAGCACTCGATTATCTGGAAGTGCAATGGGATTTGAAACACTGCAATATTGAGCAATACTACATCCATGTGCCATCTTGCACATCATTAATATATGTCCCACTCTTCGATCATTAATCTTATATGATGACTACGAGATAGCAGATATTGTTTTTTATGATTATCTTAGGTAGTCACACAATAAATAGTAATAAACAGTATATTCAACCTCACCTTCAGCCATTTGTCACACTTAACAGCCATAACCAAATTCAGCAAATCAACAGATATGAAACTGTGCAGAAGCGGCTACCTAAACCCCCTAAAAGAAAAGAAAGTTTTATGGCTCTGTTGTTGGAAGCGTGACAAATTACATATTGTATTATTTATCTGAAGGCAGCTTATCTTTTTAGCAGTTAGTTGGGAAAAAAGGCATTGGAAAGACCTGAAACGGTCAAAGTACAATAACAAGGTTTTCTAGTGGCCTAGTTATTGAATTCCGAGGTCATACGGAAGCACCAATTTGCATTTGTAAAAAAAATCCAGAGGTGAGAGGGTTTCACAGGAGGTTGTTGAGTTTAGCAGCGGTGCTTTGTTGTACTAATGTGGGTTCTTGTTTATTTCAGTACATCATGTTAACAAACACTTTTGGAGTGCTTTTGATGCACTTGAATAATATGAGAACCATGCAATGGGAAACTCTTTACAACTTCAATGAATACTCAAATGAAATCTGAATAAAAACAGTGCTGATAGCCTTTGACCCAGTTCTTAAAGGGACAGTTCAACAAAAAATGAAAATGTGTCATCATTTACTCACCAAAATCATTATTCCTTAGCTAATAGGAAATGCTCTCAGAACTTTGGCTGACATTATAAACAAAAACATTTTCCAGTATCAATTGACAGAAAGTTTGTTCAAAGTTATCTGGTCTTTAATAATGTTCTCAAAACGTTACCATAAAAAAACATTATATAATAAACATAAAAAAACCTGGAAGTTTTAAACATTTAGAGAATATTCAGAAACAACATTTTAATAACTTATCATGTTAGCTGGGTCTTTGAAGCACAAAAGGGTAAAAATGCATGTAAACAATTGATTTGATGTCATTGATGCTAACTGTAATGCTTAAATATGCAGAAATGCAAAAGAGATTTGAGGGCACCAGCTGAGTTGCTGGCAGGATTAATTAGTTAAGAGGCATTTGGAATTTCAGAGGCACACAATTGTCACCTTTACCCTTCCTAAGTGGAAAATGGAAGCTCAACCCTGCTTGCTTGATGAGTGAGAACAAAGCTCATTGGTTCTCATGCGTGAAACAAGTACATTTCAGCTTCCATTTACCATATGTGATGAAGTTTATATCTGAATAAAAGCCTAAATTAAATGCATTTATCATATTATTTCAAGAGACTTGGATTAGACTGCTCAATTCATAAGGATTTCTTTTATAATGTCTTTATGAATGTTTTGAAGCACGAAGGTATGGGTGAATGGAGAGACAGAAATCTCTCAGGTTTCATAAAAAAATAACTTCATCTGTGTTCTGAAGATAAATGAAGGTCTTATGGGTTTGGAACAACATTAGGTTGAGTAAATAGGGCTAAACCTTTCAAGGATTAGTTTACTTCCAGAATGAAAAATTCCTGATCATTTACCCACCCCCATGCCATCCAAGATGTTCATGTCTTTCATTCTTCATTTGAAAAGAAATTAAGGTTTTTGAAGAAAACAGGATTTTTCTCCTTGTAGTGAACTTAAATGGTGGCCAACGGCTTGAAGGCCCAAGTTGCAGCTTCAAAGGTCTCTACACAATCCCAGCCGAGGAATAAGGGTCTTATCTAGCAAAATTATTGATCATTTTCTAAAAGAAAAACAAATTCATATACTTTTTAAACCACAAACGCTCATCTTGCACTAGCTCGACCTCACGCATAACGCACGTGCAACGTAGGCGGAAGTACCGACCCAGTGTTTACAAAGCAAACGTGCAAAGAAAGTCACACAGCCTTTACAAAAAGGTAAAACAACAATGTTGGATGATTTTGAAGTTGGAAAAGAAAATGAGATTGAGTTTTTCACCCTACTCTACCTTTTTTTAATCGTAGTACACCGACGAATAGCTAACTGTGCATGACTTCAAGACAAGCATTTGAGGTTAAAAAGTATATACATTTTAATTTTTTAAAGAAAATTATAATTTTGCTAGATAAGACTCTTATTCCTCGGATGGGATCATATAGAGTGTGATTGCAAAGTAGTCTGTTCAAGGTCATATAGACTAGAGGTCCACCGATGTATCAGTTTTGCCGATTAATCGGCACCGATAGTTGATTGGCGGAACTATCGGTTATCTGCAAAAATCCATGACGATAGTTTTTTCCGGGTTGAGTCAGTTGCTGGAGTGGCTGAGAAGGTCGTCAATATACAGGAAATTCCCTACAGTCTTTGTTACGAGCGGGGCCTCTAGTGGCAGAAATCACTGACAGCACGTGCCGTTTGTTTAAACACGTGACACTGTGCGCTGCACAGTGCGGGACACTTCAAAGGCGGATATAAAATTTTGACAACGAAACGGTGTGTACAGTATACTGTAGTTTGTGTTTTCATGTCATTACTAAGCAATGAATTTGGTGACTAGATACTGCATTAGTGGAGAAAGGACAGCAGTATACTTTTGCCCGTTTGGTGATCAAATAAAGTCTTGTAGACTGCCGCTTGAATTGAACACGATGCCTCCAGTGTGTGTGATACCGGATAGCTGTGAGTTCTTCTAGACGTGGCGCTGCACTTTTGCCCATTGTGTGACTAACATATTTTATATTTTGATTAGATAACCACAAATGTACTAGAATAGAAGCAGTTAAATTGTGAAAGTACAGTATCCATATTTATGCAATTTCAATACTGTGGCCTTTGTGTGGATATTTAAAGATGGCCATCTTTAGCTTGATTGTTGATGTAATTGTAACACTTTACAATAGAGTCCATTTGTAACATTAAGATTGATAAAAGCTGTAGAACAGAAGTATCGTTCCTTGTTAGAGTGTGTTAATTTCAGCATTTACTGATATATTTAAAAAAAAAAAATAGTGGCTTTTGTTAACATTAATGAACAATGAACTGTAATGATCAATATATAATTAATATTAATATTTTTATTCATTTACAAGGTTCAGTAGGCTACTTTTTTTTTTAATAGTAGAGCACTATTTATTTTCCGTTCAGTATCCATTTTAAAAACTGTCGGTCCATTAATCGGTATCAGCCAGTGTGGTCCAACCTAGTTATCAGTATCAGTAAAATCCAATATCGGTCGACCTCTAATATAGACCACTTTTATGGTGCATTTTTTGGTTCACTGCATGCTGTATGTTGTATGGGGATTGATCAGCAAGAACATTTTACAAAGTTTCTTATTTTGTGTTCCTAGGAAGAATGATAGTCAAATCATTTTAAAATGGCATGAGAATGAGTTAATGATGATGTAATTTTCTTTCTTTCTTTCTTTCTTTCTTTCTTTCTTTCTTTCTTTTTAAATAACTAGTATTGAGGCATTTTAAAATAGCTCAGTCCTGTTCAAAAGAATCCTTTAGTAACAAACATATGAAATAAAGATGAAATAAAGATGGAGGTGTTCGGGAATATGAGAGACGCAGGTTTAAAAAAGAGGGCAAAAACTGAAAAAGACAGAAAGATGGAGGAAGCAGGCCAATAAACGCAAGTGAAAGGGTCTGCACACGTAAGAGAGAGAGAGAGAGAGATGTTCAATAATTGACAACCTGTGTATTTTTAACACTCTCTCCATTCATTAAAGATGCTGTTGGATGAGAGTCACAGCTACTCCAGTTGCTCGGGGACTGACAGGCTGTAAATCATTCAGCGCCACCACGTGTGCTACCACTCTTCACTCGCACTAACCAGCGGGGACCACTGCCTCACAGTGAGACTCTGTGATTTTAGCACCAAGCTAACACTAATGTTAATGTAGATGGTTGCGCTTCACCTTTACTAACCAGCAGGGGCCACTCCTTTGTAAAGGTAATGCTATTCTCAGGAGATAAGCCTGATTTGTTTCAATAGCGATATTAAGATGCATGAAATATGAAATGTAGGTTTCAATACGTCAAAACAAACTGAAAAGGCACACAGTTACACACAATATATGGTCTTGCAGATCACAGTAGCGTTACCTGCAGAGTTTGTCAGCATTTTGTGCAACCCGTGTAGTCTGATTTGAAAACAAATTGCTCTTATAAAACAGTTAATGCAATGAATCATTCAAAAATACTCAGAAACTCACTGAATCAATTTGAGTGGCTGCTGAATTAACATATGAATTAACTCAAGTCAATGCTAAATTGCTTATCTCTTATTTGCTGTGCCAAGAAAGCAAAAATATTTATGCTTCATAGTCATGCCTGTGAAATTATTAGTAAGTGTTTTATGATTCTTCCTGTTCTTTTTATGGTTCTTTCTGTATTACTGGCTAGTTTTAAGGCAGAATAAACTGTAATCTCGACTAGCCATTTAGTTGGCTATGCTGGTAGTCAGCAATATAGCAATGAAATACCAATGAGCAAAAATCAGCTGGGAAATTCATCAAAAAACAAACAAACAAGAAAAAGCCAGGATTACTAGAATCACCAGTCAATACCATAACATAGTCATTACTTCATAAAGCTAATGCTCTTTTCTAAAGATGAGTCCGCTTATTTTTAATACTGATGTTAAGATACATTGAATATGGTATACCTGTAGATTTCAATATGTCACAATAGTTATGCACAATACAGTGTTGTAGATCATATAGCTATAAGTCTCAGGTGTTCCCAGAATGTGTCTGTGAAGTTTCAGCTTAAAATACCCCACAGATCATTTATTATATAATTTTGAAAATGCCTATTTTGAGTGGAAGCAGAAACACACAGTTTCGAGCATGTCTCTTTAAATGCAAATGATCTGCCCCGCCGCCTTCGCCTATCAAAATAGGGCTGTGTCTTTAGAGCTCATAGCTCAGATACTCTGCTAAAAAACATCTGTTTGGTTTTGAATATTATGTCTATTGGACTGAAATCATGCGTTTTAAACTATATTAGTTTAAACTTCTGATATTGGGTTTTCTGAGTGCACACATCTAAAGCACGTGCACAGAAAGCGGCCGTCACATGGCATGTGTGTACTAAACTAAGTTCTCTTTCATGTCTTATTGCACTTAAACTGTCAAATACACACAAGTTTATGTTAAAAACACACACGTTACAAAAACAGTCAGTTATGTCTGTGAAGGTAAACAGCTGGGGAAGAAATTGCATGTTTATATTGGATCTGTGTGGCAGCAGCGAAATATACAGTAAATAAATCAATAAATCCACTGTTCTCTTGTCTCCTCTGAGGCTGTTCTGTGCAGCTAAAAGCAGGTCAGTTAGCATGCTTTGTTCAAACATTTGCCTTGGCGTTAGAACTGATACACCAATGTTGTTTGCGAAAACACAATGGTAGCGCCTTGAGTGGACACTTACAGATTAAGGGAGGGTAATATTATAATCAGATCCCCTTTCTATGTCGCGGGTGGGGGGGCTTAAACATGAAAAAAAAAGGCAAGTTTTCATGAAATGTCACCTTTAATATATCCATTAGGCTGCTGTGGTACACCTCATAGTCATGCCTGTAAAATAATCATTAAGTATATTTCCACTAGGGATGTCATAGTACTCAATATAATGTTGAACCATTTGGTATGACATCCGCGGTTCAGTATGCACTTGTGAATTGCAGTTTTTCAGTTTGGCATTTAAATAACTTCCTTGTTTTATTTCTCTCTGAATTTGCTGTATGTGTGCCCGCGATTTCACATGCTGAAATGAGGAAACGCTTCCCCCGCTTATATTTGAAAAAGCAACACACGCAGAGCATCTTCCATTCTAATGACATGCAATGATAAACCTTTGTAAACCTATTGTCCAACAAGAGTTATAAAACCAAAAGTTATAAAAAACATTATAACTTTTTAATTCACGACATCAGTCGAGCGTTTGAAATAACTTCCTTATGTGATCTGATGTGGATTCTTATCACAGAATGAGGCAGACAATAAATTCTATACTCATATTCTATGTATGTCGATTAGCAATGGCTTATGAAAATACACGAGATGGCTTGAAGAACACAGATCAATCATATATTATTGCAGACGAGTGTTTATTGTCCTTACATTTCATCATTCAAAATGTTTAACGTTATATCTTGTTTTTAATCAGTTACAGCAATAGCAATGCCTTTATCCATATTAGAGAAGCTGGAACGGAACGTCATCAGTGATACTTCTTTGACGCATATGTGGATTTTTTGCACGAGGGCACCCTCTGGCATCCACTATAATTGAAACCCATTCTATTTTGCGCAAAAATTGAAAAAATATTACCTCTCTCAAAAGAAAAATTATGAGGACATATATAGTAAACCATGCCTTTTCCAGTGTACAGATGTTTACGGAAGTATTTTGTTAATTTGTTGCAAAAAAAACAACACACTGAAGTGGCAAGATATCAGAACTGAATCGAAAACCGTGGTTAAAAATCGAGGTAAATATTGAACCGTGGACTAACTGTATTGTTGCATGCCTAATTTCCACCCATTGCAGGATTTTTTTTTAGGATTTTTTGCCACATTTTAATAATGTGGTGGTGTCACACATTTCATATTCACCTGCTACTAAATGGCTCCTAAAAATACAACTGTGGTTGGTCACTTCACAGGTCACTCAGATGGTTCCTCCTGTCTAAATGGATGATTCTTGGGCATACAAACTGCCATCTGGTCCTGGTTTTTTTAACCACTTTATGCTGGTAGTCAACAATATGACTATGGGAAACTAATGAGCATAAATCAGTCTGGAAAATTGTTCAAGGAACAAGCCAGGACTACCAGAACCACCGTAACCGAGCTATATTAGCCGTTACATAGGTGATTGGATAGTACAGTGCTTTATTAATGTATTTTAAATTTATGTGAGACAGTGGCCAATTAGAAAAATAAAAAATTGCTAGTTGCAAAATGTCCCCAGAATGTCTCGTTGGGGCCTTGTTTTCATCATAATAATAGACAGGACAGTGCCTGAACCATCTGGCCTACCCACTCGTGCCTGCTCAATTCTGGCATTTCCCTGGCACTGAGGTGTTTGTGATTTAGCAGAGCGTCTCTGCTGAGACTGGACTGGTCATTGTTAATCTGCTGTTAAAGCTGAGAACCATACATCTCTAGAGGTAATGCCAGCAACTGCTGCTGTCAGAAATACAATTCATCCAAACTCACTCTCGACAATATGTACGTAAAGATGCTAGCCTGCTCGTAATTAGCTTGGAAATTATAACAAAAGAGGCAACACTCTCACAGTAGTCAGAACAAACCGAGGTGGAGATATGAATAATTTATGTCTAAGTAAGGCTATGTGTCAGTGAGGTCAAGGAAAGCGTAAAGAAGAGAGAAAGTGTACTTTTCCAAACTTTTCTATCACAATATTATCCAAAAACACACAAATGAATGATTTCCAACCCTATTACCTATATTTATATGTATTCTCAGATCTTTGGCTAATGTTGTGGCAAAATTCTCTCAAAAGTTCTGAACAAGTTATGAACAAATTCTTTTCCAGTAGTCTCAACAGAATGTTTGTTAAGGTTTTTTGTACTTACTACTTGTTTCAGAACATTAGCAATTAGAACATATTTTTGTTAGCTGGGAACAGCTTTGTTTCCTCACAATGTGCCGCTTGCTTTCAGCGTAGATGAGTGTATCAACTGTTAATACATTCAGATGCACATGGACAAACCAGAATAATTGTGATGACAACAGCATACCAACAAAAATTTATTAAGTAAACAAAGATAATCACCACATGACAGATAACTGAAGGGAACAATAAATACAATGACAACAGCATAAACAAAGGCAGCAAAAAGCATAACAGTAATATGCAACATTACTCAGTATAGTTAATTCATGCTGCAGTGCATTGCTGAACCCGAGTATTGCATCTAAACAGCATTATCCACAGATTCCACACCTGCTCGGAAATAAGTCTGACAGAAGTTGAGAAAATAAGAAATGAAAAGCTTACTTTGTCACTATCTGAGTCTTGGTGGGTTTACCTTTTTATATTTAAAGCTCTTTTGCAAGACAGAAACAGTACCTGTCAAAGGAAAGACTTCCTTAAGAATAATATGGGGGAAAGAACTCTTGACGCAAATTAGTCACACAGAGTGAAAATGCAAACTAATGCGAACTTTCTGCAAAGGAGTCATTATTGTTAAGATTTTTGTAATCAACATTAAAAATATTTGTTTATTACACACATATATTGTACACTACCAGTCAAAAGTTTTTGAACGTTAACATTTTTAAAGAAGTCTCTTCTGCTCACCAAGCCTGCATTCATTTGATCCAAAGTACAGCAAAAACAGTAAAATTTGAAAATATTTTTTACTATATGAAATAACTGTTTTATATTTGAATATATTTTAAAATGTAATTTATTCCTGTGATTTTAAAGCTAAATTTTTAGCATCATTACTCCAGTCACATAATCTTTCAAAAATCAAATGAATATTCTGATTTGCTGCTCAAATAACATTTATTATTATTATTATTATTATTATTTTTTTATGTTAAAAACAGCTGAAAATAATTTTTTCAGGTTTCTTTGATGAATAGAATGTTCAGAAGAACAGCATTGTTCTGAAATCTTTTGTATCATTATAAATGTCTTTATCATCACTTTTGATTGAATTAAAGCATCCTTGCTAAATAAAAGTATTAATTTCTATAACTTATTTCTAAGCTTTTGAATGGTATAGTGTACAATGTTACAAAAGTGTTTTATTTCAGATAAATGCTGATCTTTGGATATTTCTATTCATCAAAAAATCCTGAAAAAATGTACTCAACTGTTTTAAATATAAAAAAAAATAATAAATGTTTCTTGTACAACAAATCAGCATACTAGAATGATTTCTAAAGGATCATGTGACACTGAAGACTGGAGTAATGATGAAAAATTTGAAAATTTAGCTGTGTGTTTACAGGAATAACTTACATTTAAAAATACATTCAAATAGAAAGCAGTTATTTTAAATAGTAAAAACAGTTCACAATATTACTACTTTTGCTGTATTTTGGATACAATAAATGCAGGCTTGGTAAGCAGAAGATAATTCTTTTAAAAGAGTTACTAAAGTTACTTAAACTAAAGAGTTACTAAACTTACTAAAATGGTGAAAATTCCACAATACATAAGATATACAAGCATATCTTATATACGGTATATCTTAACTGTCATGGAAAAAAAAAATCCCACATATTTTTAACAACAATTCAATGTGCTGCCAACATCCCTATCAGCTTTTTTTTTCTTATAAATATGTCCACACAGAGAACCCTGAATGTCACTTATTTTGGACTGAAATCAATACTCACTAGATAGTATGAGTTCAAGCACATATAGAAGAGCACATATATTTTGTGACACACATTAGACTGCTGATATGCAGAGTTTGTTAATCTTACTTGAAAGTGAAGTTTAGTAAAGCATAACTTCCTAACTCAAGGACAATCTTTTAAAACTCAACAGTTCCTACTATTTAATGTCCATAGCAGGGAAAATGCTTGTTTGCATTTCCTCTGAATCATAATCTCATGGAAACTGTGTTGGATTATCCACAAAAGGAGCATTTTCTACATAAATTTGCATGCTTGGATTAGTATAGTCATACCGCAGGAACGTATCTTGCACGCACTCGCATTTTAACACCATGTGGGGATTTTTTATAAACTATTTCCATCACCAAAACAATCTCTCTATCTCTCTCCCAAACAGATGCAATGCGCCAAATGATTTGTGTATAGCTTTTGTGTTCTCCAAATCCTCTCCAAACAACAGACCCACTCCTGTGCTTCATCTTCTGGCACAATCTCAAAGGTTTAATTATGAAAGAGGAAATGGATGAGCATCAGAGAGAGGAACACAACCAGTGATAATGCTCTGTGTGGGACTGATCTCATCAGATCATTTGACCTCTCAAGATTTTAATGTTTCCATACAAGTAGTGCTCCACATGTCTCACAAGACCCTCACAGAAGACACAATGAGATTTTGCAAGGGGGGAATCTGTGTCTTCTTAACCCCCCGAAGAGCCACTTAAGCAGTTAGTCTGTACTAATCCCTCTCACTAGGGATTCCTCATGTGCAGACTTACCAACACTGTTTGATTCCAGTCTTTCGAAAATTTAGCTTTGCATTAATTAAAGTCAAATCTCACCCCCACTGCAACCATCTTTACCATCTAATTATTAGCAAACTAGGACATCTGTGCATAAACAAACTAATATTGCCAGTAGTTTAGTGTGTTAAGTGTACACAGTGCAGTTTTGCCATTTAATACTAATTTTGGAGATCGTTAAAGGTTTATTTAGTCATAAGTAATTTTTTTTGTTAATTCATAAATATTAAGTTGTTGAGGTATCACTCCACTATCTGAACTAATTGTACCTGTGACCTTTTTCTGCCTGTTTTATGCATAATCACATTCTTCACTGAAAGTTTATATATATATATATATATATATATATATAAGTAGTGAAGCAGATTTGTTAAAGGAACACTCCACTTTTTTTGAAAACAGGCTCCTTTTCCAACTCCTCTAGAGTTAAACAGTTGTTTAACAGTTAAACAGACTGTTTTTGAATCCATTCAGCAGATCTCCGGGTCTGGCAGTATCCCTTTTAGCATAGCTTAGCATAGATCATTAAATCCGTTAGCATCTCGCTTAAAAAATGAACAAAATTTTCTGATATTTTTCTTATTTAAAACTTGACTCTTCTGTAGTTAAATTGTGTACAAAAACAAACGAAAAATGAAAAGTTGCGATTTTCTAGGTCGATATGGCTAGGAACTATACTCTCATTTCGGCGTAATAAGCAAGGAACTTCGCTGCCGTACCATGGGTGCAGGACACAATGATATTACGCAGCCATCAACTCTGCAGGCTGCAACTCTGCATCTACACAAACTTAGTGCCGGTCACTTTCAGGCACTGCGTAATATTATTGCACCTGCTGCACTCACAAAAATTTTAATTTGCTATTAATTTACTCACTTCAGGTAATCCATAGCCTCAGGCAAATGGTCCAAAGTGTGTTAACGCTTCAGGTTAAGATTGCCACATCTTTTTTTTTTTTTTTTTTTTTTTTTTTCAACATAGGCTCATTGGAAATATGTGCCTCTATATACAATTCTGCAAAACTAAAAAAAACTTACTTATATGTACGAATCACTGCAGTTTCCAGTCGAAATGAACACTAGAGGCAGTAAATGACAGGTTTTATTCCTTTTCACACAAAGTATGATTTACAGGTAGAGAGTTTTGATTAATAAAGCCTAATCTGTACACAATTACTTGCAGAATATTATGTTATGACTTCAAAACAATTTTAACCTCCTGCACGATTTGGAAACTAATACTTCTGAATGTTGTCGTCACATATATAGCTTCATATGCATGAGTTTTCTAAGGCGGTAGGCTTGCTCGGTAGCTTGCGCGATATGGTGATGCGCTTGAGTAATAAAGAGCTCCAGTACGAACCCTGTGAAACTACGGTTTGACAAAACAGCTCAAATCCACATAAAGAAATTTAACACAGCGTGGTTGCATCAACAAATGCATTTTTATACCACTTTTGCATTTGTTAACAATATCAGGTAGGTTTAGGGTTGTGTTGTAGGGGATATTTCCAATACGATAGAGTTTTAACCTTTAGCGACACTCCCTGGATATTTAAATTCTGAACAGCCACAATACATACCTTAAGCAGCGTAATAAAAATGCAGCAATACATGCCTGTACCAACGTAACAAAAACGTGCCACGGTCACATATTGAATGTGTGTTTTGGCGCCACTCCCTGGACATTTTACTTTGAAATTGTTGTAAAATGTGCAGTATGGTACGTAATTAAGGTGTTGCAGAAATGTATATAGAAGACATATATTTTCATGAGTGTGGGTTGTTTTTTGTATAGGTTCAGTTTAATATTGGTCAGAAAGCTCACATTGTAAACTTTCGTAAACACACTTGGGACCATTTGCCTAAAGGCTGTGGATTACAAATAATAATGTTGTAAATAATGTTCAATTTCTTGCATAGACCAATTATTTCACTCCATAAGACCTCAAAATATCATCAGGAGCCACAGATATTAAGGCCTTGTCCACACTAATACATTTTTGTAAACAAATCTGTTTCTCTCCGTTTTGGCCTTTTCGTCAACACTGAGACAGTGTTTTTGTCAAGGAAAACTGACCTTTTTTGAAAACACTCTCTAAAGGGGAAAAATTTAAAAACGCTGTTTTCACTTGTAAAAAATGTAGGCTTTTGGAAACGATCAGGCATGTTTAGTAACGTGATGCATATTGTAACAATAGATGTCTATGTTTATACCGGTTTTGTGCATGTTATGTGCTACTTTCATACTGTTGCCAAACATATGTTACTTTGTACACCCTTCATATTAAAGTCCTGCAAAGATGAAAGAAAATCTACTCACAATTGCCGTCCTGTGGGAAAACATAAGAGCAGTTTTTAGTGCAAACATGAGTGAGTGCAACCTGGACTCGTCAGTTTGGTCGGATATTTTTATAAATAAAATTACGAAAATAAATTTTTCTCCCTTTTCAAATCTCATTATCATATCGGAAAGGCATTTATTTTCAATAAAAATGAAGGAAATAATTGAAAAGTTGAAAAAGTATAATTTGAGTTAGGGTAGGAGTAGGGAGGGCTTTATTGTCCCAATCAGGCTGCATCCATTTAATAATTTGAAATAAAACTATAATTTGCACTCAATACGTTACTATTGCATACAGTTTTATAATGTAACAAGTTGTATCATTTGTAATAAGTATCATAAATAGCAGTAAATCCTGCTATTTTAGGTTATGCATTTATGAAACTGACAGATACATCCATTTTGAGGTATATGGAGACCAAATGTAAAGTACTGTATATCAGCTGATGCAAACAGACCTTGACAACGAACACACGTACTGTTTCAGTTCTTTTAGTGCCGTATCTCTGTAGCCATATCATTTCCCACTAGCAAACATCCTCCTCAGAACACACACATGACATATACTCACTCACGCTCTCCGTCTTCCTCCCGTGAATAAAACATGATCTCCTTAATCAATAAATCACAAGCTCTCAGAACTAAAAAGCATGACTCCAACTTTCCATGTTGTTTCAGAATGCACACAGCAGCAGAAGTCTTGAAGTCATCTTCACTGTCGTCATCCACAACTGATGACAAGTCAGACACTTTTGATGTAAATTAAATGGTAGACTTTCTCACACACAAACACACACGCACAGAGCAAAGCAATAAAAGGGTAATGACACTGCTTACAGGCCTCTTTGATATGCTTTATGAAAGACAACTGTTGTTTCCTTCACAATCCCAATTCACAATCGATCTCACTTGCTGTTAAAAAACTTAGTGAGCTGCCGACACAGAAAACATTTTATGGCATCATAGGCATGTTCCTGGAGCTTGCTTTTGAAACTGCATTGCAAAGCACTGAAGCAAAGCTTTATTTTTGCAAAACTACAAATTAGGAATTATATATAATATGTAATAAATATATATATATATATATATATATATACACAGTAGTCAACATTTGAAGTGGGTTAAAAAAAAAAGTTCATTAAAGTTGTCCTAAGACAAGAATGGGTATTGTTCTGGTTTTTGTACAATTTTGATTATATATATTTTGAATATATATATATACTGACACATTATATTTAATGCATACCAGTTCTTCAAAGAACCATTTTTTTTTTTTTAAATTTAAATAACTATTTTTCCACTATAATGAATCTTTTGACCAATATCAAAGGTTGTTCATGGAACCATAGATCCTTTATTTTTTTAAAGGGGACATCTGAAGCTCATTTTTAACACGTTGGTATATTCTTTAGGGTCTTCATGAAATCTCTGTAACATACTTTGATTAAAATTCCTCTGTGGTTGTATAAAACAACACCCTTTTTAGCTTGTCAAAAACAGCTCTGCTCACCCCACCCCTCTTTTCCATTTTTTTGTGTATTCGGTGGCATGTTACCATCAAAAGCAAAACTAATTCACTGCATCCTCAGTGGCTCTGATATCAGGAGAAAATGAGGGCTCTTATGTTCACTTTTACATCTCCTAAAGGAACACTCTACTTTTTTTAAAAAATAGGCTAATTTTCCAACTCCCCTAGAGTTAAACAGTTGTTTTACCGTTTTCGAATCCCATGGTACGGTTTCCTGATTATTACGCCAGAATGAGAGTATAGTTCCTAGACATATCAGCCTAGAAAATCACATCTTTTCATCTCCCGTCAGTCTTAGTACATGATGTAACTATAGAAGAGTCAAGTTTTAAATACTAACAATATCGTCATTATATATGGTCATTTTTGAGCGAGATGCTATCGGTCTAATCAGATTCAATGATCTATGCTAAGCTGACTAAAAGTGCTACTGCCAGACCTGGAGATCTGCTGAATGGATTCAAAAATGGTAAAACTCAACTGTTTAACTCTAGGGGAAATGGACAATGAGCCTAGAGTTTTTCTTTGAGACATTGTTGTCATAACAGCTGCTTGAGCGCAGAGGAAATGGCAAACAGCGTACAGCTGGCTGAGGATGGAAATATGCTAATACGGGACAGTCTGTCAGCAGTTGTGGGCGGGACTTGAGCAGTATGACATCATAATGCTCAGAAAATCAAAACACTCTATAATAGAGACTATTTAGATTTTTGGGGGATTAAAAAAATAGAAGTGAATGGATTTTTATCATTGTAGGGTGGATGTGTCCACAGACTGATAAGACACATTTATATGCAAACACCATGTAAAAGTGAATTTTGCATCTGATGTTCCCTTTTAAGAATGTTATAAGTCAGCTCAGTATGTAGATTGTAAGCAGTGAGGCAGCTCACTAGGTTTTAAACAGGACTGTGCTCGTTATACTTTGGCAAATGGAATTGCTGTTGGATTTCGTACTTGAAATTCAAAGCACAAGAGGGTGAAAAAGTTCCCATTTCTAACCTGGTGATTTTTAATCAAAAAATCTACTCCTTAACCTACAAAGACAAAGACTGTTTCTCTCTCTCTCTCTCTGTCACACACACACACGCAATGAAGCACATATACACACAACCCAAGAATAATGAATATTCTTTTTGCATGTATATGTGGTCAGGAGATCCTTGGCCTGGAGATACTGTGGTTGACCTGAAAGCTTAATGTGAAAGTGTGAGGCTTTTGCTAACCAGGAGAACAAAGCTCATTAGAGACATTAAAGATCACAGCAGAGGGAGCGCAGCTGTGATCTCTGGCCCGACACACTCGTCTCTGCTCTTTTACATTATCTCAGTCTCTGCAGTGCAGAGCTTATTTATAGCCTCGGCTTTAAGCATTTTATATATCACTGCTTTTTCATTCTGTAGTTTTCAGATTCAAGTTTAACTGCCGTCAACACATCATGAGTGTTATTCCACATGGTATCTGTTTTACACATAATTCTATAAATCCTATAACATTTATTAAACATTTATCACAAAGCTCAATAAGCAAGAAGTTCAAATTGAGTGACTTGCATTTTAGACACAATATGTCCTCCAGATGTAAATGCAGACGTCAAATAGATGTCTCTGTGATGTATTTGTGTTAGTTTTTCTGAATTCAGTCCCTGATAGCACACATACATCACTGAGATGTCTATTTGACATCTGCATTTACATCTGCAAGACATAATTTTTAGAGTGTTTGCTCATCCGCAGTACGTCTATTGGACGTTTCCTATCAGATGTCAAATAGATGTCTATTAGATGTATTTAAGATGATTGATTTAAAACAGATGTGAAACTGACATCTCACAGTCGTCTGTCAGATGTTTGTACACAGCAGATGCTTTCCAGATCAAGTGATCTTTAACAGACATCTTGCAGACGTAGATGTGCTATCTGGGGTAAGTCACTTAAGTTCTGAATGTATCATTTTTCAATTCAATCAACTGAGTTAATGATTCAGTGACATTCAGTAATGTGTATTATATACTGTGGTGATTATGTATCTAAGTCACTAACTATATGTTTGTCATGAATGAGAGATACTTGTTCACCATCCCTTCTCTAAAAAGAAGCGTATGCCTGCACAGGGCCTGACCTTATCAGTCCAGATAGATCAATAGTCCCTCATCAACACACTGAGACAAAGTACTGATTATTCTGCTACGGCCTGTCCCTCAAAACATTTGGCAAAGGTCAAGGTGAGGTACACAAGTCTGCAGAATAAATATTTGTTTTTATTGATTTTCAAGGGGGACAAAACAATACAAACTGAGATTTTTTAAGGCAGCATAGCAGGTATGCATCTAAAACATCACAACCTTCACGAAATCTGAGACCTTGATTCCATGCAAAAGCATTACCAGATTTGTGTCACATTTTCCTGTATCAGTTCAGGGAAACTAAACCCTGCTAAAGAGGGTTGCGGGAAGAGGAAGATTGTACAGGAGTTATAAAGCTCTCTACCTTTCTAATTGAGTTTCACATACTGTTATGTTACAGGAGAAGTGAGCTTGAATCCATTTCAGGCAAAAACCGGCTGTAGGATTACAAATGCATCAGCATTAATAATGTAGACTGTACCTTGGACAGTTAGTAGTGACACAGACACTCACACATTCAGTTTTTGTCTTCAAATCATCACTGGAATACATAAATATGTGTAAGAATCTGCCTCAAAGTCTGTTCACCTTGCTGTGAGGCAAAGTTCTGGGTGGTCGAATGATAATAAGATCACTTCTTTTGAAGAAAACATTGGAAAAGATCACATTTCCCTGGTGTTATCAGGCAGAGGTCAGTGAGAATGGGGTGTGGGAGGAATATGATCTGTGAATCCAGCTGTGTAGCTGGTAATACAAAACAAATCCCAGGTATTTTGAAGATAAAAAGTAGACACCACTGCAGTATTTTTGACACAGATGTAGTGGGACTGCGGCTGGAAGATCTAGGCAGCAAATGTCATCTCAAAAAGTTCTAACACAGGCCAATCAGCTGTAAGATCAATGCTTCAGATTTAAAACTTGATATTGCATGGACAAAAGTGTGGGGGTCAGTAAAATTGTTTTGGTCTCACTATATTAGATGCCTTAACTACTATGTCCTTACATTTAAATTAATCATTTGATACATTGCATTTATACAGGTCATTCTATAATTAGTGGTACATTTAGAATTTGAAAATGTGAAGAAAAAAAGTTTTCCTTTTTCCTAAAAACCCAAACATGATCTTACACAGCTGCTTTGGAACAATCTATATTGTATAAAGTGCTATATAAATAAAGGTGATCTCTAGGAATATGTGCATAAAATACCATCTATGTTTGCTACTGTCCACCATGTTACCTTTACTGGGTAACACAGTTGTTAGGTAACTTGGTTGACATTTTTAGTGTTTTGGGCCTATACTCAACATGGAAGTCTAGAACTAGTTTTAGTTAAATTGTCTTGTGTAACACTGTTGACAGTCAATTAATCCACTCTTGACACAGGTTTGCTAGTTTAACCAATATTAGAGAAAAGAGAGAGAACATAACTTCTAGTGTTTCATCTATGTGCTTCGAGGAAATATCATCATACTGTGCAAATTATGTGAGAATGGGACAAACCATTCCTTTTTGAGGGTTTTCTAGTGGGTAACTTAGTTGACAATGGTTTTTCGGATACAAATAATGTTATATCACAATAAAAACTTTTTTTTGAAGCGCACACCCAAATGTCTTGATAACCTAACTGAAGGCAAAACTTTGAAATTAATTTATATTCAAGGTCATTTTGAGCAACTTTACAAAATTGGACAGCTGAAAACCAGGGTTGTGTTGTATTTATTTTGAACATCATTTTTGGACAAAAGATATATTTTTTTAACATATAGTAGTGTGACTGGGAAAAATATAATTGTGCACTAGAAAATTAAGCATCAGGGCTTTATACTGATGAAAATATATTAAAAACACACTTCATGAATATGAGATGTACCCACAATTATAGAATGACCCATATATTCATATTTTTACATTGTTGCAAAAACAAACAATAAAACAAAAAAATACCTGCATGTAATTACATCTGTAATTAATTTCTGTATTACATTTCTAGTTACACTTTTGACCCATCCCCACACCTTAACCTACCTATACCACCAAACCTGTCCGTAACCTTACCCATATCCCACCTCAATAACAGCAAAAGTATTTTGCAATATAATACAAACACAATAAGTACAGTGTACTTATTTTTATGTAAGTACACCTAATATAAAGTGGGGCCAATTTTAAAACATTTTTGAAAGAAGACTCATAAAAAAAAATTGAGACATATTTTTACAATTTCAAATAACTATTTTCTATGTTAATATATTTTAAAATGTAATTTTGTTTTGTGATGGCAATGCTGAAAGTCTTTAGTGTCACATGATCCTTCAGGAAATCATTTTAATATGCTGATTTGATCAAAAATATTTATTTTTATTATAATTTTTGAAAAGAGAGTTGTGCTGCTTAATATTTTTGTAAATATTTTTGTTTCAAAAGAAAACAACATTTTGTAACATTATAACTGTCTGTACTGTCACTTTTGATCAAATAAATGTATCCATCCTGGAACAAACAAATGAATGAATAGTACCGAATCATGAACTGGCTTGCACAAAAATTATTTCAATATTTAATATTTACATTTTTATAGCTACTTTATTATTATATAATTTATTTTATTTTGCACAGAAAATCCTTATACAGTTACATTGTACAAATCCAATACTAGGGCTGTGCAAACATATGTAAAAATACATATATACATATATTTTTGTAGTGTATTATTTGATGTCTTAATATTCTTTTTGTATGTTTTTTAACACAAGGAGTTGCATTTGAACCTTGTACAGTCGTGCAATGACAATAAAGTATTCAGTTTATATTTTATGTCAATTAAACCACTGTATTTCAGAAAGGTGAAAACTGGAGTACCTCTGCATTGAGTCAATATTAAAAAAAAGTTGTCGTTTCTACAAAAGATAGGACACGCCACATTAAAAATCAACTTCAATGATTAAAATGGAAGCCACTCAACCTTGAATTTTTATAGCACAATTAAGATAAATTTAGTGGTCCATGTGTCACATCACATCACCTCACCTTAATAACAACCAATATGCATTTGTTTGCTACCACTGCAAATCAATGCTTTTTTTTTTTTTTCCACAATTCTTAATGACGCCTTTTATCAGGAGTTCACAATAAACCTCCATCGCCCAGGAAAAAAAAAAATCTAGGTGGAAAGAACTTGTTTTTGTATATCTATTGTGATCAAAAACAGCAAGGATTCTGCAGTCTTTTCATGACTGCAAAGGTGCGTATGTGCGCGCGTAACAACACAGTGGTCTCTGATGTGCTGTGTCGCTGTTGCCTTTTCTGTCTAACACAATCCTCATGAAAACCCACCAGCGTCCTCTTTGTTTTGTTCCTTTTTTTTTTCAGTCTAGCCCCAACACCACTGACACCACATGACTTACGCACTGGTGAGTCCACTGAGGTCAGCTGATGACAGCAATGAAAAGCACAGAGACACAAAACATTAACTGAACCACTGTTGGGAACAATCATTTTGATTGAGCTGAAAGTCATAACAGCATTCAAACATTGGGTGGTATAGCTTAGAAGTTAAAGAATGGATTGGTAATTCAAAGATTACATGTTACTGTATGTGTTCAAATCCCAGAAGGGCTTTGTGATCCAAGTTATTACAACTGAGCAAGGCACCTGAACCCAAGTTGCTTCTGTAGATTCTGATGCAGCATGTGAAACTGTGCAACACACAATGGTGGTGTTTCTTTCCTAAATGATTTTTTTAACAATTAAGTCAAGTCAGATTTACTTGTACAGTACCTTGCGAAAGTATTCATACCTCATCATTTTTTTCACGCTTTGTTTTGTTGCAGCCTTACGTTAAACTGCTTTAAATGACTTTTTTCCACATCAATCTACACTCCATACACCATAATGACTAAGCACAAAACAGGTTTGTAACAACTTTTTTAGAAATAAAAAAAAAAAAAAAAAATGAAATGATTCCATTGCATAAGTATTCACACCCTTTTCTGGGACACTTCAAAAATTAGCTCAGGAGCACTCATATTGTTAGTAGATGTTACTACACTTCAAGTGGAGTTAAACTGTGGCAAATTTGAATTTGAGTATGATTTGAAAAGGCACACACCTCTCAGAAGAGGTCTAACAGCTGAAAATGCATATCAAGAGCAAAAAGCCCTGAGGTCTAAATAACTGCTCAGAAACAGGCTCGTGTAAAGGCACAGATCTGGGGAAGAGTTCCGAAAAAAAATTCTGAGGCACTGAAGGTTCACAGAAGCATGTAGCCTCTATTATCCATAATGGAAGATGCTTTGAACAGCTAGGACTCTTCCTAGAGCTGGCCTCCTGGCCAAACTGAGCAATTGATGGAGAAGGGGCTTGGTTATACTGGTGACCAAGAAGCTGATGGTCACTCTAGTTGAGCTCCATGATCATATATGCAGATGGATGAAACTTACAGAAGGACAAACATCACTACAACACTCCACCAGTGTAGCCTTTATGGTGGTGTGGCCAAACTCAGTGAAGACACATGAAAACCCACTTGAAATTTGCAAAAAAGCACCTAAAAGAAGGATCCTCAGACTGTGAGAAACAAGATTCTCTGGTCTGATAATCCTCCAAGCTCCAAACCTCCATGATTCCAAGCATCATGTTTGAAGGAAACCAAGCGCTGCTCATCACCTGCAGAGTACCATCCGAAAAGTAAAGTGTGCTGGTAGCAGCTCATGCTGTGTCTGTTTGTCAGTGGCAGCGACTGAGATGTGCAAAGCTTGTCACATCATACCAAAAAGACTTGAGGGTTGTAAAGGTGCTTTAAATAAGCACTGAGCTAAGGGTATGAATACTTATGCAATGTACTTATTTCAGTGTTTTATTTTTAATAATTGTGAGTTGTCACAAGTCTGTTTTTTTGCTTTGTCATTATGGTATATGGAGTTTAAATTGATGTGGGAAAAAAGGTAAATGAAAGCAGTTTAGCATAGGCTGCAATATAAAATGTGAACAAATTAAGGGGTATGAATACTTTTGCAAGGCACTGTATAGTGCTTTCACAATACATTCCAATGCAGCTTTGGAGAAAAACAATATTGGTATGCCTATAATGCCTGTAAGTGTTTTCTAAATTATATGTAATGTTTACTAAAAAATTGCATTTACACTAGAAAGTTCTCAATATCTCACATGAGTTCCTAAACATCATGAATGATGCGATACGCTTAGCCTCAAACATCGTTCCAAAATAGTATTAGAGTAGGGATCTAGTGTGCATTAAAGGCACTGATCTTTGGCCTTTTCACGCACTTACTTCCCATTACATGCACATGCTCTAAAGTGGCCAAGACCGCAGGTGTTGGTATTAGCCTAGTCACTTGTTTCATATCTTTTTGAACAATTCTGTTAGTGAATGATTGATCAAGTGATCAATCAATCATTCATTAACTAAATCAATCATTAAATGAATGATTTAGTGACACAGTCACCTGCGGTCACATGGCCATGTTAAACTGTATTTGATAGATTATTGCTGACTAAAAAGTAAAAAAGGCAGTATTACTAAGGCCATACCTGTCAACATTTGAGTACCAAAATCCAGAAGACCAAATTTTATTCTATAAACAGAAACAATGAACATCAGTTAAAGGGATAGTTCACCCAAAAATTAATGACAGAAAATTCTCATTAATTACTCACCTTCATGTCGTTCCAAACCCGTAAGTCCTTTGTTCATCTTTAGAACACAAATTGGGATATTTTAAAATCTTTCTTAAATCTTTCAATTATTTAATTCCTTTAAAAATTGTCCTCCCCCACTCTTCATGACTTGGCTACGACCTTGAGCAAGGCTGCTGTTTCATTAGAGTACCTCTATTTTCAGCTCTGATTTTTCAAGAAGATGTCCTTTTAAACTCGTCCTTGCTGAATTCAGGTCCTGATGCTGTCAAGTAATTTACAGAAGGTACATAATTTTGTTCAATTTAAGAAATGTCCCCATAAGTGCTGGAACATTACATTACTGCTTGTACTTTCCTTTCGCACCTTCTCCCATCTCGCATGATGGACATCAACAATTCCTGGAAGAGGATCTTCATGTGTAGTCACTGTTGCAGGACTGTGTTCAGGTTTATTTATGGGTTTCTGATTGTCTTGCCAGATGTGATAACTATTTGTGTTCTGTTGGCAAGAGAAATATTTGTACTTTTCTGTGTGGAGGAATCAATTGACGACACAATGATCTAAATGTTCAATGTTTTAAACTGTTGGACAGCAGTGCCTGATACCTCTGAACAACCTTCAGTTATGTAAAAGATTTTAAAAATGTGCATATTAAAATTAGCTTTTTTCTCCTTCCTGTTTTTGTAATTATTTATTTTTTTAAATGGGCATCACTGGCACTGTAGTCACACTGTTGCACTGAGCACTACTGGGATGATTTTATTCCAAAATATGTGACCCTGGACCACAAAACCAGTCTTAAGTAGCATGGGTATATTTGTAGCAATAGCCAAAAATACATTGTATGGGTCAAAATTATACATTTTTCTTTTATGCCTAAAATCATTAGGATGTTAAGTAAAGACCATGTTCCATGAAGATATTATGTCAATTTACTACGGTAAATATATCAAAAAATAATTTCTTATTAGTAATGCATTGCTATGATCTTCATTTGGACAAATTTAAAGGTGATTTTCTCAATATTTTGATTTTTTGCACCCTCAGATTCCAGATTTTCATGTCTGACAAATGTACTATTATAACAAACCATACATCAATGGAAAGTTTATTTACTCAGCTTTCAGATGATGAATAAATCTCAGTTTCCAAAAAATTGACCCTTATGACTATTTTTGTGGTCCAGGGTCACAAATTATAATAATCTTAAAATAAGGAAAAATCTGGACTGAGAAAAGGTCAACATTTTCACAATCAGAACAGAATAGAATTTAATATGAATTTAATTAATGAATAAATAAAAATATTGCATAGTAAACCAAAATTATTTAAATAACAGTTCGAAACATGGTTGTAGTGGCTTGATTAGTCACCTAAATTCCTCTCTGCAACCATAAACATAGAAGCTAAATAATACATCACGTTTGTTATCAGCACCATTCTAGGAGTAATATTTCTTTACTATTTTTATCACATTTTAAAATGAAGTTGAAGTGAGTTGTATTACTGCGTTTCTTTCTAAACTGTACTGCTATATGGTTTCTTATCTCCCTCTCACAGCTGTCTATTATGAGCTCTCTGCCTGTGAACATTGACTGACAGGTTTCTTTTTCCAATTACTTTCCAAACATCAGTAAGCTTGGCCGTATTTTAAATAGGCAGCCATCTCTGCAGTTAAGCACATTTAAAAATGGTAAATAAACTGAGGGACACAACTTCTGACTATCTGAAATTGGACTCCTGCCTTGGGTTTGCTATTCAGCTTAATTTACTGTATGAACCACTCGGTGGACAAAAGGCCGGTGAGCAAGAAGGAAAGAGTTTTAATTCTTAATCTTATCTTGGCAAACAACTTTATTACTATATTGGATTTCAGGTAAGATAGACCTAAAAGAGAAAGAAAGAGTTTTTTATCTGGCCGTATAAAGCTACTTAGGAAAAAGATAAATGACTGTGGAAACTTTTTTTCGTTTATCATTTATAAGCTGCAAAGTAATCATTACTATTATTAAAACATCCTACATGTACATATTCTTAGCTCTCCCAACGCTGATTAGAATCTTTTATTTATTAAAACTAGATTTGTGGGTGGGAGAAGTCATTATACTGGAATGAACTGCATTCTAATATGTGAAAACATAAGAGTACATTGATTCTTTCAAGAAGACAATATATATGAGGAATATCTCATAACTACAGTGAAACATACACATGTTCGCATATACATATATATGCACAACATACACAACAGTTTTTTTCTGGTCCTCGAATCTGATTGGCTGAAAGGAGTGTGATATTCTAGTGATATCAGAAATCTAACCATTTCACCGCTTGTATCACTCTGCGACATTTCTCACAGTGAATGACATGGCGGACACCCAAATCCACTACAATTTTATAAATAATAATTTTTTTTTGTCACTATAGTTATAAGAGTTTTTAAGCAAGAATGTACTTGTTTAGACTTCAAACATGCTATTTGTTAATAAATATAATGTCTATTTGAAAATTTGCTTCAGTGTTTTTGGAGATATGAGCTTCAGGGTGCAGCGGCCGTTCACCGCTTATGAACCCGCCGAGAGCAGCCTTACCTTGGCAAGTTCTTCTGGGATTAATCTGGAATATGTATGTGACCCTGAACCATCTGAACGCTGAATAAATAAGCTTTCCACTGATGTAAGGTTTGTTGGGATAGGACAATACTGGGTCGAGATACAACTATTTGAAAATCTGGAATCTGAGGGTGCAAAAAAATCTAAATATTGAGAAAATCACCAAGTTCTTAGAAATGCATATTACTAATCAAAAATTAAGTTTTGTTATATTTACAGTAGAAAATTTACAATTTACAAATCATTTACAAATATCTTCATGGAACATGATCTTTATTTAATATCCTAATGATTTCTGGCATAAATTTTGACCCATACAATTGAAGGATCTGACGATCCTCAAATGCAAACTGTGTGTGTTTTGCCTCAGAGCAACCATACATTTGTGTTGTATTTTGCTTTCTGTTTATATTCTTCATTTATTCTTCATTCATTTATTCATTTATTATCATTATTGCATTTAATCATATAATCATTTATAATAATCATTATAGTCATTTATATATTCATTTTATTGATTCATTAATTTATTAGTCATTTCTATTATATTATAGTTGTTTTTATGTATTTTTTCCATTGTTGTTTAGTCTTATGACAGTGTGGTTTCAAGGGCTGTTTGTCTTCATGAATAAGAGATACAAGGGAATGTTTATAGAAACTCAAGGTTTATGGGATGTTGTTTTGAATCAGTTTGGTATAACAGTACTTGTTGGATTTGTGTTCTTCAGACGAAGTCTGAGCATTGAAACCTACGCAACTAAGACTATTCAATAAACTCTGCTCCTTTTTATCATCCTTACTTCATCTCCTGCTTCTGCTCTTCACTTTCATTGGCTTTTTCCTCAGTCAACTTTTGGGTGATAGAAGACTGTTAATAGTGTTTTGGGTATTTTGGGTACCAGACAAGACCTCCTGTTAACAGGGTTTGGGTATTAGACTACTCTGCTGACGAATTGTTCTGATACTGGACAAACTGATAGTTTCTGAGGGGATCTGGCATCCGGGCTGGATCTTAATTGTCTAGGCATGGAGACAGCGATCTAACACAATGTATTTTTGGCTATTGCTACAAATATACCCATGCTAATGGTTTTGTGGTCCAGGGTCACATATAATTAAAATAAGAAAATAATTTAAACAATCCAATATATATATATATATATATATATATATTAGTGAATTTTGTCAGAATTGTGTATTAAAATAATTCCACTTCATTAGTAAGAGAACTTGTATGCTGTTAAAACTGAATGGGATGCACTGACTTAATTTCTGGAAGTCTCTATGGTCATACTTGACCCCTTTTAAACCTGGGAAAGCTATCAGGTGACCTTCACACACACAGAAACCTGAAGCATCAAAGACATATGCGCAAACAGTAGTACTGATAACAGATAGACTGTTTGTAAGAAGCTAAACAAACAGCAAGCCAGTAAACTTGGCTTCACTCTCTCACATGGTCTCGAGTGCTTCCTTTGATATCTTTTAATGGATTTTAAGAGACATAAACTGTACATTTTGTGCAACATTTTGGCCTCACTGAAGTGTTATATTCCCTTGAGCCACTGCCTTTGAGATGAATAGATGAATAGGAATGATACATACGCATTCTCCAGGTGTCTCCAGTGGTTATACCACTTTGACATCAACTTTCTGGCCTTAATGAAGCAAGACAAAATGGCAAAGTTTGCCACAGACTGTGCAAAGCAGATTAATTCTATTTCTAATTAAGTCTTTGTATGACTTAATGAACCCAATGTGAACATTGGCTCAGAAAGTCCCTGTTTATATCTACGAGTCTTCATTATGCTAGCTAAACATAACACTGCCTAATTCATTCAGTTCCATGGGGTCAGTAATTACATATCGTTTAAAAACACTGTGACTGGAATAATACATTTATGCCTTTGAAAATGTGAAGAAAACTTGGTTCGCACAAATTAAAACTGTCAACCTCTCCAGGCAAGCATGCATAAAGTAACACAGGTCACAAATATGAGAGCGTGCTCATGAAAGGACATTAAATGAGGCAAATCAATGTGTTCACACGTCTCCTCTTCTGTAAATCTCCCATTTAAAAATAAAGAAATGAATGAAAAATACATACTACAACGAAAAGCATTCTATTCCAAATTCTACATGTTTAAGAAAATAATAATATTAATAATAAAAATGAAACAAATGTAAAAAAGTAAACCTTTTATCTGAGACGTGCACCAGCTCTGTCTTACTCACACACGGACACCGTGAGAAAGTAAAAGCAATTAAGTGATAACATACAGGCGGAAAAGGAATGTGTGCCAAATGTTTGTGTGGGAAAAACCGACACACCAAGCCCAATTCCACACGTTTCCACTGCTGAAAAGACGATTAGAAAAAAGCTTTGCACTGGCCACTAATACTTGGCCTCATTTTTATTTCAAAATTGGTAACACTTTACAATAAAACAGAAGATAGTTACATGTTTCCCAGAAGACAAAATAAATTAAATTTACCCTGATCTTCAAATTCAAAGAAGTTTTCACTGGCTCTTAATGCATTGTGTTTCCTTCTGGAGCATCAGTGAGTGTTTGAACCTTCTGTGATAGTTGCATAAAAGTCCCTCAGTTGTCCTCAGGGTGAAAAGATCTCAAAATGATACAGTCATTGTTGGAAAGGGTTCAAATACACAAAAATGCTGGAAAACTAAAGAATTTGTGGGACCTGATGGATTTTTTTGAAGAACAGTGGGCAGTTTAACTGTTCAGAACAAGCAAGGGACTCATCAACAACTATCACTAAACAAAAAACCCCAGCCGTGGATCATTCAGGTAACAACACAGTATTAAGAATCAAGGGGATGTAAACTTTTGAACAGGTCATTTTTATAAATTCAATTCTTATTTTCTCTTGTTGACTACATCTTTAATGTGAAATATCTTATGTAGGTCAGTACTAATTAAACACATGCATTTTGTATGATCCCTCTTATTTTGGTAAAATAATTTACATTTTTAATGATTCTGAAATAATATGTATAAGAGGGAGAGAGAGAGAGAGAGAGAGAGAGAGAACACTCAAATTGACATGCTGAGGAAAAGAGAGGACTCCCATTCTCCTAATTAACATGGAAATCCAAATAAGTATGGTACATATGTGTTGTGAGTCAATTTGTTCAATAGCTAAACTAAAAAAAATGAGAGTGAACAGTCTACCTTGGTGTTCGGAAAGATGAAAGACATCACAAGAGATCCACCTCTAGGCTAAACAAACTTATCTCATTGGTGTTCAATATATATTACATTCTATAGATCTAACATAAGGTCTTCGGTGCTATTTTATCCAGGACACATTGGCAGGACACATAATTAAAAGAACTGACAGTTCCTCCATATCACTGCTACTCACGGTCAGTAAACTGTGATTTAATTAAAATGTTTACTACCCACAATGCCTTATCTTATCACACTACAGCTCCATTTCATTTTTAGAATACAAAGATGCAACTGACAGCTAGATATAAAAAGAAATGTCAAACAGCCCATAATCACCTAATAAATTAATAAACACTAGCTGATGTTGCCGCTGGGGCGATACAATGGTGCCACTGTGTCTGGTATGAATAAACACGAAAGACAGATTTACTCTCCTTATCTATGTAGCTAAAGGGCTTTTAGCCTTTGTCCAACTATCTCAATCTGTTGTCTATTGATTCACCGGCATTTATTTGCATAGTGTGACATGAAATTAAGCAGAGAGTTTACAGAAACTCATCAGCCTGTCGTCAAAGCGTATAAAGCTTGGTTTTAAATTGGATGCTGGTTTATAATGACTTCAAGGCTCCTCTTCAATGCAAACAACAACCTTACTTAAGTAGTGGCCAAAACTGGCCCATTAATTATCTTAAGAAGTAATTGATTCAATGAAAATTCAAAACCCAGATGACCATGATTATTTAGTACATAGCTACCCAATTACTTAAACATGAACCAGCGCCCTTAAATAGACATATCACGTCTTATCCAATCAAATGCACTTATGCAAATAACGCCTGTATAAATTTGCAGACCAATATTTAAACAGACAGGAATTTATGGCAAATCCTTATCAAATGTATTTTAATTGAATGCCCCTGATTACATGAACCTTAATAAAGACAGAGTATTAGGGTTTTAATGAAAACATGTTCTATTAAAATGGTAAATGCTCCTATGTCAGCAGCACCACATGCAGGAACATGCGTCGAAGACTGACCCAGAAGAGAAGAAACTGCTGAATGAAGCAGTTATTTTTGTTTTCTTTGCACACAAAAAATATTCTAATACAGCAGCTTCATTAAATTAAAGAAGTCTACTTCCAGAAAAACAGTTTACAAATAATTTACTCACCCCCTTGTCATCCACGATGTTCATGTCTTTCTTTCTTCAGCCGTAAAGAAATTATGTTTTTTGAGGAAAACATTTCAGCATTTTTCCCCATATGATGGACTGATATGGTGCCCCGATTTTGAACTTCTAAAAGGTAGTTTAAATGCGGCTTCAAATGATCCCAAATGTGGTTGTAAACGATCCCAGCCGAGGAAGAAGGGTCTTATCTAGTGAAACGATCGGTTATTTACATTAAAAAAAAATACAATTTAAATACTTTTTATTCTCAAATGCTCGTCTTGCCTTGCAGTTCTTGAACTCTGTGTATTCTGGCTCAAGACAGTTAGGGTATTTTCTCCTTCAACTTCAAAAATCATTTCAAAATCATCCTACATCATTACAGAAGTTCCGACCCAGTCTTTGCAAAGTGAACATGCAAAAAAGATCAAACACCCTTATCAAAAAAGGTAAAACAGCGATATAGGACGATTTTGAAGTTGAGGGAGAACTTGAGATGGGAGTTTTTCGACAATCCCTAACTGTAATGAACCGGAACAAAAACAGCCCAGGCAGAGTAAGACAAGATGAGCGTCCACATTAAAAAGTATATAAATTGTATTATTTTTATTAAAATAACAGATCGTTACGCTAGATAAGACCCTTCTTCCTTGGCTGGGATTGTTTACAGCTGCATTTGGGATCGTTTGAAGCTGCATTTACACTGCCTTTTGGAAGTTCACAATTGGGGACCATAGCAGTTCATTATATGGTGAAAAATACTGAAATGTTTTCCTCAAAAAAAATAATTTCTTTACGACTGAAGAAAGACAGACATGAACACCATGGATGACAAGGGGGTGAGTACATTATCTGTAAATGTTGTTCTTGAAATGGAGTTCTCCTTTAAGGGTGAACCTTACTACCTTTCTGGACCTTAAAATTGTCAACTGCATTACTGTCTATGCAAGGTTAGAAAGCTCTCCCATTTCATGAAAAATATTGAATTTGTGTTCCAAAGATGAACAAAGGTCTGCAATTCATTCTGTGCACAACGAATGTGCTAAGATTTGAAAAAGTACTCTGAAAAATAATAGTCCTATCTATATTTTCACTTAAATTATGTGGTCTTGAAAGAAAACATCGAAGAGTGCTGGTCTCGTTTCAAAATGAAAAAGTGCAATTTAGTGCCGGTATTATATTGCATGTATTATAAAAGGGCTGAAAGATGGTATTTGCAGTACAACATGTTAAAAGAATGAATCAGTGACAAAAGGGACCATTTTTCCCCCACACACTTTCACTGCAGGCTATATCATGTTCTATATTATCCAAGGAACATTATGCAAGGAAATGGATCTCCTCACCTGTTATTTGCATAAATCAGCATTATATTCTTGAGGCCCATTATTCATATCCGTAGTGCCCTTACAGGCAGCAGTGGCAGTGCTGGAATGAACTCCCACACAAACTGAGTTTGGGAGAGGGCGTATGGTATCTGTAAGGGGGCAGTTGATTAATACCTATGAGTGCTAGTTTGTTCCAGGGGGATTGGTGCGTGTGAAGAGGTCTGAAGATGCTCCTTCACTGGGGTGAGGAACAGCCTGGCCTGCCTGTTATTACTGAGGGCTTCTTGAGAGCTCTTGACAGAAAGAGAGAAAAAGAGGCAATGTTCTGACAGCAGGATTACCATTTCACTGGCTACATAAGTCATAGCAATGGAAACAACGTGCCAGCAGGCATGAAACACAACTATGCTTCAGTGAGGATTAGGACAAGATTAAATACGAAAAAAAAAAAGAAATGTAGTCAACACTGCAAATCCTTAAACTCCTAATACGTCTAATGATGCGGCTGCTGTATTATAATATTAGTTGCAATTCGTTCTGCTCTATTTTTCTAAAAACTACATAAAAATTGTGCTTTTCAGTCTTGTCACACATATCAGATCTCACATTAGCCCACGAGACTCATTATGCACTGCAGAATTGCTCATAACCATCTCTGAAAAAATGTCTATTTTGATTTTGTTGACACCATTTTTTTTTGACATCACTGCAGTGATGTAGTGATGTGAAAAAGTACATTTTTAAGTCAGGGTAATTGCCCGAATGACTAAATCACTGTTCTACGAAGGCTGGTTTCAGGTTCACATGGCCCCAATCAAATGCATTTCTTTGGTAAGACATGTTCTTGCTTTCAACTGTAAACTGTAAACTGTCTACCATAATGTCAGTGCTATAAAAATAAAATGTACATAAAATAAAAATCTAATTAAATTAAAATATGTAATAATATTAATAGACCAGAAATGTTAAACCAGAAACAGAGTTCACCCAAAAATTTAAATTCTGTCATTATTTGCTCACCCTCATGTTGTTTCAAACCCGTAAGATATTTGTTCATCTTTGAAACACAAATTAAGATTTTTTTAATGAAATCCAAGAGCTTTTTGATCCTACATAGACAGCAGCACAACTTACATGTTCAAGGCTTAGAAAGGTAAGGACATTGTTAAAATAGTCCGTGTGACATCAGTTGTTCAACCGTAATGTTATGTAGCTACGAGAACACTTTTTGTGCACAAAGAAAACAAAAATAACAACTTTATTCAACAACTTCCTCTCTTCCATGTCATGTTCATAAGAGTACCACAATTCATGTGACTTCCGCTTACCTTAAGTGTTCATTCCACTAAATGCAGCTTTGGAGCCCTTGTTTTAGGTTTTGGATAAATAGTCAGATCGTGAGCTCGATTCAGTCACTCACACAAACTTATTCCTAAATGACAATGATTCTGCTAGACTATTAAAGCTTTGACAATTACGATCATACTTCATAAATAAATAAAATAAATAAATAAATAAAATCTCAACTTTTTCAGTATGTTTGATCGATTGTCTTTTTTTAACGATTTTTAACTAGTTAACTTGATGTAAAATGTAACTACAACATGATTTAAGTAACTTGCTCTTTATGAACCCTCTAGTTAAAGAAAATTCCAAATGCACCACACATAAAGTTGTCAACACAAGGTAAATGTTAAACAAATCACTTAAATATCTTTGCAGAAAAGAACTACAACTACATCTTGTACAAACTTCTCTTATGCATATTATATGTTCAGAAATAATATGAGGAAAATGGTTTATCTCAAAAGTCAAGGTATAAATTCAAAATGACTGAAGGTATATCACCAGTAGACTATTGTTAACTATAAATGTTCTGTAAAAACAATGAACAGCAGCTTTCAGCTTGTCACCGTGACACAAACATTAAATATCAGATATTTACAGTATTTATACAGTAGTAGTTCTTTACAGTTCGGTCAGGACCACTGTCGTCAAAATGATAGACAGTTAGCATACAGTTGGTTTGGCGGGATGGTTCTGTTCTGGGCAAAAAACTCCCTGCTCATTCATGGCATGCTGCATGAATGGGCAGGGAGCCGCAATAATAACCCCCCAGGGTAAACAGAACAGAACAAAGCAGATATCATTAATGTACTTAATGATATTTAAGTGTAAGACATTATTCAGATAAAAGGAGTCTGATTCAATGAGGAATATCAGAAGCTAAGTCCTGACAGTGCAAAAGGAGGAGCTGGGGATGGAGAAGGGTGTTTTGCTCCTGAGCAAGCGACAAGCTGCCGAATAATACTGAATAGAGCTTATATAGAAATGTCATGATAGGAGTCGTATTCCTATAGGTAGATGTGATCAACTGAGAGTCAGCTGATGACTCACGTGACCTGCCAGAACTAACGACATGCGGTTGTATTGTTCAATTCTCTTTACTGTTATCATTGGAGCATTGTCTAAGTGTCTAACTTCTGGTAATATTTCTATTCAAAATCGCGATTCCTTGATTTCTAAAACATAAAATTGTGGCAAAAATTAAATTCAAATTAATCGATAAAATCGGAAAAACTGCCTAGCCCCAATTCAAATCTGCGTTCGCACTGCGGCTGACCCAGAGAGAGCAGGTTATGTAAACATGTTCACAAACTTCAACCTTATAGTATCATTATTTCTGTCTTACAAACATTCAAATAACGAGAGAAGTACAGGCATAAAAGTTTATAGTTTGGATATAAACACTGATTTAATCGTAATGATCTAAATGAGCAAATCAGCTTTTAAAAGTGACTTTGTGGCTTTGACTTGGAGTGAACGATTCAAATAAAGATTGTATCATTTACAATATAAAACCAGTAGGTGGCAACAAGTGAGTGTTTAAAAAAAGTTATTTTTGTTATCTTTCCGCCCAAAAATATTTTTGTCATTGACACCGATGCCTTGTGGTTAGTGTGCCAACATTTAGTGCAACTATGCTTGTGGTGACCCAAGTTAAATTTACATCTAGAGGTCCTTTGCCAATCCTGTCCCCCTACTGCCACCCAGTGTTTTCCTGTCTTTCTTCTTGTAGCTTCATAACATTACAGTTGAACCACTGATGTCACATGGACTATTTTAACGATGTACTTACTATCTTTCTGGGCCTTGAACTTGGTAGTTTTGTCTGTATGCAGGGTCAGAAAGCTCTCAGATTTCATCAAAAATATCTTCATTTGTGTTCTGAAGATGAACGAACGTCTTATGGGCTTGGAACGACATGAGGGTGAGTAATTAATAACAGAATATTTATTTTTGTGTGAGCTATGCCTTTAAAGTTATAAGAAATATTGAATAGTTTAAATTTATAATGTACAATTGTGTAAGTATTCATGTCAATAGAAAGAAAATGCAAATTGATACTAGACGTTAAATTTAACAGTTAATATACTAAAATATTTGAGCATGGTGTAACTGACCAGTCACATTAATTTCAAAGACTTTAAACTCACTATACAGCTTACAGATTCTCTTTGTATGTGTGCACATTTCCATGAAGACACTCATTGTTTAAAGTATGGAGTTCCCCGAGGTCTTTGAAAATCTGAATCACGAATCCAGCGAACAAGTGTTTTGGTGATGGATTATGTTGGGCTTTGATGTTCTCAACAACCTGAGAACTAACTTTAAGTCCCTTCAAATGAAGCTGAACTTAAGCTGTAGTCGGTACTGTAAACACACATGAAAGACTCTCAGCTATCTCAGGACCACCCATGAGGATGCCATATTTATCTAACATGGTAACCCATGGAATTTACTACTCTCTAATCCACTTAGAGAGTTACACTGTTTGATAAAGGCTGACAGAATAATCCCTTTCATCTCTTCTTCTTCCTCTGTGTCATGGTTGTCCTCTTCATCTCCTGCACAGCAGGTATGTATCAGCTAGGTTCAAGAACATATTGTGGTATGTGCACATGCAATGATTTATTAATGTGATTCCTGCAACTGAATCCCATTTTGTTATTGGCTAGTTTTGCACAAGATGCTATGAAGCTTTGAATTCAACTTTGAATTTAAGGAATTAAAGAATTCAACACGACTGCAAAATGGACCAGATGTCAGCAGGAGGCTTCTATTCATTCTATGATAATAAAACACAGAATATTTTGACATCTAAACCACTTTTTTTGTAATGTCTATTTAGTGATCTAAATGAAAAAAACTGTGAAAATGCAACGTGTTTCATTTTTCTTTAGGTACACAAATATATATATAATTCAGATGCAAATCTAAAATGCAAATCTGCAAATTTATATGCAAATTCCGTCATATTATGCATTACATGATATGCAAACTACATAACAGTCTTCCTAATGTCTGACACATTTTGAGCATATTTTTGGAATTAATAATGAATTATTCCAAAACGACTTAATTTGATTTGTACGAACATATTTCCATGAAACTACTTTTAGATTTTGCAATCATGCAGCAATTATCAGTAAACATAGCTGAATCAGTCTTATCGTCACACCTTTAATATTCAGTCTAATATGCACACATCTAATTATCTTAAGAATTTTTCAAAAATGATTGATTTGGGTGATTAATTTGACTAACCAATTAGCATATCATGTATTTTATTCAGTTAAAATGTATTGACACCCCTAAATGTAAAACACCACAAAGCAAAATATACTGTGTAGTAAAACTACAATGATACAGTCAACACATGCATTACAAAGTAAATAACTCTATATAGTGCAAGAGAGGTTGAGAGGACGGGAGCGAGTATGAGCAACGAGGAAAGAGACGTACAATTGCATTTGATAAAAGCCTATATCCCAGCAACCAGAAGAGAAGTGTAAGAAAAAAAAGTACTCTTCATGGCCTGTCAGCTTGAATCGAGTCTGCATCCAAAACTAATAGCCTCCTTTAGTCCCGAATAAGAAACGGTAGAGAACAGAAAAGTAGCTCCTCTGTGCCGAGATCAGCAGAGCACGGGTGACTGAAGGAGTCAATGGCATGAGTATTTCTACTTAATACCCCTTGAGTGTGTGTGTGTAGACGTGTTTCAGACCCAGATGGTTCATCAGTGTGACCTCAGTGGGTCAGTAAGCTCAGGAGAGTGAAGGCAGCACAGTGGGACAGAAAATATTGCATTAAAGGATCATAGCAGCAGGAAAAGTCACCTTTCCAACTGGAAAACATGAGGAGACGTTAAATAACATGTTCACTTTTCTTTTTTTTTTTTTTTTTACAAAAGAAAAATTGAATATATGTTGTACTAAATTTAATATAATTGTTGTATAACAAGCGATTCAGTCTGCTCTCATTATTTATACTTATGTTTTGGTACAAATATTTACAAGTACAAAACGTATGTTTGTATTTGTGTTTGTTTGGGTAGATACTGAAATGTACGTGTTTATTTGGGGAGATACTGAAATATACATTTCAACATAACACATAAGCGGTTTTACGTATTTAGAGTAACTTAAAATATTAGCAAATTACTTATATATATTGAATTGATAAAAATGACCCTGTTCAAACGTTAACATACGCTTGATACTGTGTTTTTACCTGAATGATTCACAAATTCCCACAATTTTTTTGATTTTTCAGCATTTTGAACCCTCTCAAACAATGACTATATGATTTTGAGATCCATCTTTTCACATTGAGGACAACTGAGGGACTCATATACAACTATTACAGAAGTTTCAAAAGCTCACTGATGCTTCAGAAGAAAACACCATGCATCAATGCACAATGCATGTAAATTTAACTTATTTTGTCCTCTGGGAAACATGTAAGTATCTTCTGTAGCTTCTGAAGGACAGTACAAAATGAAAAAAAAAAAAAAAAAAAAAAAAAAAAAAAAAAAACGATATGTAGGCAAAAAAGAAAATCTTCCTTCTGTTCATAAGTGTACACCCCCGGCTCTTAATGCATCGTTTTTCCTTCTGGAGCATCAGTAAGTGTTTGAACCTTTTGTAATAGTTGCATATGAGTCCCTCAGTTGGCCTCAGTGTGAAAGGATGGATCTCAAAATCACACAGTCATTGTTGGAAAAGGTTCAAATTCACAAAAATGCTGAAAAACCAAAGAATTTGTGGCACCTGAAGGATTTTTCTGAAGAACAGCGGGCTGGTTTAACTGTTCAGGACAAACAAGAGGACAACTATCACTAAACAAACAAACAAAAAAACTAGACTTCAACTATACATAGATACTAGACATATATACTAGATATAAACAGATATAGATATTTTCTAGATACAGAATTTGCTAGAATTCTGAGTTTATATCTTACAATTATGATTTTTTTTCTCAGAATTGAGTTTACTTCTTCGATTTCTTACTTATTCCCTTCAGAATTCTGACTTTCTCTCTCTGAATTCTGAGTTTACACTTCACAAAAAAGCGAATTGTGACTTTTTATTATATCTTCACGCAGCTGCGAGTTGAAGGGATAGTTCTCCCAAAAATAACAATTTTGTCATTATTACTCTTTCTCATGTTGTTCCAAAGACAAATTAAGATATTTTTGATAAAGTCTGAGAGCTTTGTGACACTGCATAGACACGCAATTGTGTCCAAATTGTGAGATATAATCTCAAATTTGCAAGAAAAACTGAGGCAAAAAGTCAAAACGACCTTTTTTAATTTGTTTAGCTTCCGTACAAATACTCATGAGATCACCAGGGATTGCACATTTTTAGGTGAAGAATATATAATTAATGATATTTCAGACTCAAAGGGATAATTTACCCAAAAAATGAAAGTTCTGTCATTATTTCCTCACCCTCATGTCATTCCAAACCTGTATGATCAGCTTTCTTCAGCAAAACACAGATAGACAGAAATGGAATGACACTGATTTACAACTGTATATCACATAGATATCACACTTTGACATGCACATACAAATAAACTCACACTTCTGCGGGAATGCAAAAATCCATTTCACAAGTACAAAGCTGATGCTTCACTGTGATGCTTCACATCCTTTAAGGTGCTGATAAAGCTGCAGCTGGCAATCACAGGAGAAGTTTTCATACTGATGAGCCACCCACAATGAATCAAACCCAACCCACAACATGTAAAATGGTAGAAGTATTTCAGATCTGCGTAAAATGTCAGACAGAAGTGACAGAAGATCGCGTCTAACACACTTAGATAAGCCCACAGGTACCGTTATCATTGATCAGTTTGTTATCACTTCCGCTCCTGAAATCTAATTAAAATCTCTCGTCCCTGTTAGCGGACTCAACTCTGATTGACAAAGGCAACCGCTCACTCAGCCGCAAATATAAGTTAAACAGGCCTGTGAAGCTAAAACATTCATTCACCGTCTGAATAATCACGCCGTTACATTTTTCCATCAACCTGCGGGTGAACCATCATTAGCCTTACTGTTCATTATAATCACCAACGTCGTACACAGCAATTTCTGCCAGAAACTTTGACTGAATGCAAACACCTTCCGTGATGGCAGAGCAGTTTTTCTCCAGTCGAGTCTGGGAATGTAAACGCGACAGATAAGTCCAGGCATGCTTAATGTTGTTAGTACACAGCTCTGTAACTACTGGATTTCATTTCCTCCTGTTTCGCACCTCTCCTTACTGGCTTTCTGTTTACCAACTAGGGCCAGGCTCATTTGCATAGTAATGACAAGAGTGTATGCGTGCAAAGCAGCAACTTTAAAATGCGTTAATGGGCTCATATTTATTCATGGCATTCCAGGGAGAGTCCAAGCACATAAAAATGCGGGTATGAAATACCTTAAAATAATATATCGTTTTACGTATGTGCTGTTGCAGACGCCAGAAAATGAAAATAGCAACGTTACCCTATATGTAATTTATTGAATACATTTTTTATGCCTTACTGAGCACCTTAAAAATGACTTTTTATCAGCAAATGTTAATTATGGCAGTAGGTTAATGTTTATCAAGATCCTTTATTATCTATTGAAATCCCCAATAATATTTGAAATATCAGTAAGCTTAATATATATAAAAGCATCTTTTATTTGGTCATTTCAATTTGGAGTGGCTGTCCCAAACCCTAACCCCATTTCAACTATTCAAAACGAAAATTATATTGAAATTATTTTTGCATTTTACTCCTTTGTTGGTTTTTAAAATATCATTTTGATTTTATAAAAAAAGTGGAGTTCAAACAATATTTTTTATTTTAGATTTTCTGTGTAAAAAAAATGTCCCACATGTTAACGTCACTACCGAAACTGTATGTTTTAGTCCATTGGCTTAGACTGACTTTAGCTACACCCTAATTAATAAACATTTATGATCAGGAAATATTCATGTGTCTCTCTCTCTTAGCGAATATGAGAGTACATTGAGAGTAGATTCCAGAACAACAATTTACAGATTATGTACTCACCCCCTTGTCATCCAAGATGTTCATGTCTTTCTTTCTTCAGTCGTAAAGAAATTGTTTTTTGAGGAAAACATTTCAGCATTTTTCTCCGTATAATGGACTCATATGGTGCCCCGATTTTAAACTTCCAAAATGCAGTTTAAATGCGGCTTCAAACGATCCCAAATGCGGTTGTAAACGATCCCAGCCGAGGAAGAAGTGTCTTATCTAGCGAAACGATCGGATATTTTCATAAAAATAATGCAATTTATATACTTTTTTATATAAAGAAAATCTTGTCTTACTCTCCCTGAACTCTGTGTATTCTAGCTCAAGACAGTTAGGGTATGTCAAAAATCGTCCTCAACTTAAAAATCGTCCTATATCGATTACCTTTTTTGTTAAGGGTGTTTGGTCTTCTTTGCATGTTTACTTTGCAAAGACTCAGTCGGAACTTCTGCAGCAATGTAGGATGATTTTGAAATGATTTTTGAAGTTGAGGGAGAAAATACAGTCAGAGTTTTTCGACATTACCCTAACTGTCTTGACCTAGAATACACAGCTGGGCTGGGATCGTTTATAACCGCATTTGGCGATCGTATGAAGCCGCATTTAAACTGCATTTTTGAAGTTCAAAATCGGGGCACTATATCAGTCCATTATATGGAGAAAAATGCTGAAGTGTTTTCCTCAAAAAACATAATTTCTTTACGACTGAAGAAAGAAAGACATGAACATCTTAGATGACAAGGGGGTGAGTACATTATATGTGAATCTTTGTTTTGGAAGTGGACTTCCTTTAATGCATTAACAAATTATTATCTATTCAGTGCATTATTTGTCTACCACAATACACATAATGTCTTTAAATCATCTTAATTTAGTGGCTTTCTCTGCAAATATTGATATAATGTGATAAATTTCATTAATTAATCAGCTTTCTAGAGTTCATAAGAAATAGGCCTTTCGTTTCAAATTATTAAAAAATCAATTAGTTAAGATAATAAACATTTTCTTGTAGCATCTCTGCTGCTTAAGATAGATAACAAATGGCATGTTTGTATTTTAAATAGAGCAAAATTGTCAGCATGTTTATAAATTCTCTGAAGGCTCAGAAATCATACTTGGTGGAAGAAGTCTCTTCATTAACATTTTTAACGGCTGCGTTTCAAATCATATTTATGTGTTGTTTGCATAAAGTGAGTTAATCTGTCAGGAAGTGGTAGACATCTGGTGGCTTCTGCTTGGGGAGTTTTACACGCACTTACTCAGTCTTTTCAGTTCCACTTCGAGATGAAAATATTTGCTGAAATCTATCAAGGATGTATCTAGTGTAGTACACAGGAGCTACAGATCTCTCAGTGCTAGAAAAGTGAACTTTTCAGAAGCCATTAATCTATCAGAGGGTCAGTCACAACTCTTATATCGCCATCTGCCAGTAAGTACGAAATCCCACTACTTTGTAAATTGGTGACTATTTCAGATATTACATAACCTAGTGATCTCACTTGCTGACGGCTGCCTACATAGGCTATATCTCTATAAATAGCATTTTTACATAGATAGAACCAAATGAGACATTATTAACACTCACAGCTGATGTGTAAGCTGATAACTAAAAACACTAATGAGCACCAAAGTACATAGAACATTAAATATGGGCAGAAATAATACAGTTTTTAATAAGGTAAAACAGTGCATTGTCATATCCATGAATGTTATGAAGGTTATATGTGAGCTTACATTTTGTTTAATATTAACTGGCACTGTATCTCAAAATGCATGACAGTTTCACTACCTTAATTTTAATCAAATACAGGTAAGAAGCTTAGTAAAAATACAAATCTTAACTGACGTGCATCCATTCATATATATAGATGGTAAGATGACATTTAAGGGACTAATCTTCTTCTATTCCCTCCTCTATTACGTTCTTATGATGTCAAAGACAGCTGGCTGTCACTGAAAGCGACTTCATGTGCATGTGGACACTTATGGACTGACAATCTTCCCCTACTTTGAGATGATGCATGTGACATTCAGAGAGCATTGTGTCCTTACCTGATTGTGGAGCAAGTGCAGAGCAGCAGTCGTTTAGAAGAATTAAAGCTTGGATAATGTCATCATCGTCATCATCTTTGCCCCACGCTGTGGAAGAACAGGAGATTTTAAAGGTCTCAGAGCTGGGAGGATATTTCAGGACAGCCAGGGTGCATTGAGAGGTTTGCAGTAGTGCTAATTGCAGGGAAAATATAGAGACAAGAGTCAAAGATAACCAAAGTAATTTATGTCTTTTTCATTGGGCTTTGTCTCTGAATTTCTTCATTTTTTTTGGGTTCAAATGGGGTTTGTTTGACACCTGTTGATGCTTTGCAAGAGATGTGAAGAATTGCTCTGTGAAGTTCTTACTTAGTACAACTTAACATTTCAAGTTGACTGAACTTAAAATTTTAAGCAGGGTAACAAATTATTTTAAGCTGACTCAACAATTGTGTTTTTTATTTTTTACAGTGTAGAATGTTGTAAAAAATTTAACCTTTAAATGGGCCGTTTACCCCCCAAAAAAAAAACAAAAAAAAATTTTGTCAGTAATTACTCATTAAAAATTAAGATATTTTTGATGAAATCTGAGAGCTATTTGACACTGCATAAATAGCAACACAGCTACCATGTTCAAGGCTCAGAAAGGTAGTAAGAACATTGTTAAAACAGTCCATGTGACATCAGCGGTTTAACCATATATATGAAGCTACAAGAAATCAAAATAACGACTTTATTCAATATTTTCTTCTTTCCCAAATCTTCGACACACATTCACAAGAGTAGTGTAGAATGGGGCTAAAGGCTCCCTGGGGTAAAAGGCGCCTTTGATATTATTTTCCTCTAAACCACTAGATGGCAGAAAAACGTGGTGTAGCACTTTCCAAAACATCTGCTTTTCCACATACACGTGCAAAATTGCCTGATGTTTGACGTGATCATGGGCCGCAGCACAAAGTCAATTCTGTGCTGACTTGATCTAATATTTGATGTTTTTAAAACCAAAAAAAAAAAACAACAAAAAAAAACAACTAAATTTTATGTAAAAGTATGGTATTTGGGATAAAAAGCGCCCCTGCTGTTGGGACTAAAAGCATCCCTTGCGGCTAAGAGGCATCAGAATAAGTAGAAAATAGTACACACTTTGCTAAAGTGATTGTTTTCAACTAGTAGTAAATTGTTATGCTATTATACATTGTTTAAAAAAAAAAAATATTCTGCCTTGTACCCCATGCTGGTGAGCCTTTTACCCTGTGTGTGGGGTAAAAGGCCCCCCCTTGCCACCTCATACATTTATGAGATTTTTAAACAAAACAAACGATTTGTATGATATATTTTCACACAAAATCATTTGCTCCATAAATGTTCAATGCAAACATATATATATTTTCTGCAATCATACACTTTTTTATTAGGGGGTGTCCTGTTGTACCCTACCATAAAGCATTCATTGTCTGTATATGCTGGTGTAAATAGTAAGGCTGGGCAATAAATTGCGAGTCATCCTCTCTATCGATATATGTTTACGAGACGAGGACTGTTTACAAAGACTGTTTTAGGAGCAGCGTGAATCTTCCTCTACTTTCGAAGTTGTTATTTTTGTTTTCATTGCAAACAAAAAGTATTATCTGGACTTTGTAACATTACAGTTAATCCACTGATGTTACTATTTTATCAACGTCCTTACTACCTTTCTGGACCTTGAATGTGTCAGATGCGTTGCTGTCTACGCAGGGTCAGATTTGAGGAACGACATGAGGGCGAGTAATTAAAATGTCTTTCTAAAATTAAAAACTTGAACAACACACCATACTTTAACATGAACACTCTTCCAAGCATTATCACATTCAAGGCATATTTTATGTCTTATATTGTCACATAGGCATTGGCATTGATGTCCCAGGAGTCAGTACAGATGGTAGAGGCCAGACGAACAGTGACAGCAACTGCAGATTGTAAATACTTTTAATTATACTACTGTGCTAATCCAAACCAGAAAGTTAACTCAACCAGAACGTATCTGCCTGTGCTGGGATCCATTCCCCCTTGACTGGTGGATCAAAACTGACACCCTCTAGACTTTTCATACACTTGAAATCCCTTTAATGTCCATCTCTCATAACCAGGCCTTTGAGGACAGGCCTGACAAAATTAACTGTTATTAAACTCATCAAACGCTTCATAATTGGATTGCTTTTTGAAGCAGACATACTACAAATTAAAAAAAGGAGAGATGTGAAGAGAGGTGTTCCCTTCAAAAAGGCTTTGTCCACAGCCTCTTTCAAAGTTCTGGAACAGAGACAGTAATGAAACCCTTAGAAGAAATTATCTTCCTGGTTTTATAATTTAACTTTTTAAAGATGATGTAAGCAGGCTGAATTCACTAAACAATTTCACCACCTTTACTGAAATTTTAGACCTGCTAAACTGATTTATTTTAAAAGGATAGTTCACCAAAAAATGAAAATTCAGTCATTAATTGCTCACCCTCATGTCATTCCAAACCTGTAAGATCTTCATTCATCTTCGGAACACAAATTAAAATATTTTTGATAAAATCCAAGAGGTTTCTGACCGTACATAGACAGCAAAGCAACTGACACATTCAAGGCCTAGAAAGGTAGTAAGGACATAATTAAAAAGACATCAGTGGATCAACATTAATTTCTTGAAGCTACAATAACTTTTTTGTGCGCAAAAAAACAAAACATGGTATTTGCGCTGCTGTCTATGCAGGATCAGAAAGCTCTCGGTTTCAATCAAAAATATCTTAATTTGTGCTCCAAAAATGAACAGTCTTACGGGTTTGGAACGACATGAGGGTAATTAATCACAGCATTTTCATTTTTTGGTGAACTATCCCTTTAAGTTTTGGCAAATTAATTGGCTATGAAGTCATATGAATTCAATTTCAGTAAGTTATGTTAAGGGACAACCTTCAGGCTAACTTTATTTTCTAAAAATCAAATGTTTTCCTCTTAGATTTTGTTAGGGAACCCATGCTGGGAGGTGGCATCCAAACTAATCCCTTTGTTTCGCTCAGTACGCACCAGCAATCCACTTTAATCAGGTGAATTCAGTTTTGTTGCTAAAACAAAGCAGACAGGGTGTGCTAACAAACAACACTATGTTGTTCATTCTTACCGAATTTGCCACCATGTTTCACATTACACAGACAGAATGTAGCAGGTCAAATAAGGAAACCCCAATTGCGGTCAGCGACAACCTGGTCGGGTTCATGTGCTATACATTTAACGTCTGTAAGCATTCCGGTCATAGTTCCTTAAGACGGCACTCCTCTCGCATTTGTGGAGCTTTCCATCTTTGACACAGGGTCGTGGGAACCAGCTAGCATCAAACAGTGTGACCTTATTAGCCAGATCTTTTCTGCTCTCCAACCACGCTAGCATAACGACCCTATCTCCCGCCGTCTTTGGCGTCACGTATCAGTGCCCAAGCACAACGAATCAAATGTGAACTTTCATTTGAGTACCACTGCATGCGTATCTCTTTCGGTGGGACATTCCATACGCTTGTTCATCGGAGTCTGTCTCGTGACATTTGGCTGAAATATCACAAAATGTCAGCGCCATGTTGGGGAGAGAGAGGGAACAGGTGGAGCTCTCCATAAACCTGACACAAAGACTGCTCAAGGCATCTGGCTCGCTCTCTACTGTGAGATCATTGCATATGAGCTGTCATTGTGATATGATGTTGTTCGCATTTGTTTAAAGACAGCCTCCTTCTTAGATTGCACCACCTCAGTTATTGTCTTTAGCTTATGCTCTCGCACAAACACATGCCATTGGTACAATCGTGCTTGGGATTAATAGGTTTCTAACCCCTGTACAGATTTGTGCTTAGGGCCATTGACATTTCCTCTCCTGTGAGTGACACTGACTGACTCTCACAGGTACGGAAGGGTGATTCCACTTATTTTCTTGTGAACCAACACAAATTGAACAAAGCCTGTGTTTCAATATCAATATTTGTATTAAAGGGGTCATGGACTGCCTTTGTTTTTCATTTTGTACTGTTCTCTGAAGTCCACTTATAATGTTATCACAATTTTGACATGAAAATACACCATAATTTCAAAGTAACAGGGTGTTCTTGTTTGACCTCCCTTATTGGAATGCTCTGTTTGAATAGGCATGTAAGATAGTAGAGTCAGAAATAAACACCCACGGCTATGACTGGCTAACAGTTATGTTCCTTCACAGATGCTGTGATTTAGGTAAAAAACATTAGGATCGTCTAATGTAATCTTTCTCTATTTAACACATTAATAATGTACCGGAAAAAAACAATATAAGTTTAAAACATATGACTTATTGAATTATATGATAACTTTGTAATTTCTTTTGCTTCCTCTGCTGAAAGTAGAATTGAACATTTTAATTGATTTAGTTATGATTACATTAAATAATGTCATTGGTAAAACATTTCAAAGCATCAAAGTAATTGTCTACTGTTTCATAAGATCTGTACACAAATCTGTTAAAATCAGTTAAGAGCTCGAGTAAGATATTTAAAGATATGAAAACCCAAAAAAAAAGAAAAAAAAAAGCCTAACAGAAGCTTAATCATAAGCAGTTTGTTCAATAACAGGGGTTATGAGTAGAGCCCTTTCAATGGGACAGTTAATAACAACTTGATAACGAAGGTTCAAAACTCAAGGTTGTTGTTTTTAAAGAATTTCATATTATCTGGGAAGTGACATATGTCCAAATCCAGCTGTCAATCACTGATTTCAAAAAGCACACACAGTAAAAGTTATGTCAGTGTTTAGCCACACTATGACATCATTAAGTGGGACATTCCACAACCTGACGTTTTGATAGATTTTATTCACTCCCCCCCACCTTCAATCTCTGCCAGACCTGGGACTCAAACCTGCAACCTTTCTGTTACAAGCCCGATTCCCTAACCATTAGGCCATGGCTGCCCCTAGAGTGCCCTGAGTGCATTCACAAAAGCCGGTGTGTGATGCGTCAACGTGCATAGTAGCATAGTAGACGCATGCGTAGAAGCGATCTGTCACGCATATACGTCACAGTGCAGAGATTGTGGGTATGATGGCTACTCAAAATGGTAATTACTTATCATTCTGATTGTTGCAACCGATTAAAAACTAAAAGACTACGGTTGCTTGCACAAACTCATCCGGGAGTGTTGACTTTTCACCAACTCCCAACTTTTGATCCTGATTGACTGAAGTAATGGTTGCTTGCTCTTGTATATGCCAGAGCACATTGATGCATCACGCGCTGGCTGTTGTGAACATGCTCAAGACAGTTGGACACTGCGGTGGATCAGAGGTAAAAAAAAAAATAATATGAATATTGTTCAGTTTCTTGTGTAGATTGAATTTTCAACACCTCAATGTATCGTCACGAGCCGCAGGGTTTCATTTGTTTTTTTCTGTGTATGTTTTTTTGACTCTTGCATTCGTGGATCCCATTGACTGCCATTATATGACTGACAGACTGCAATGGTTTGAGTTAAAATTTTTCGTTTGTGTTCTACTGAAGAAACAAAGTCACCTCCATCTTGGAAGCCCTGGGGGTAAGCAGATAAACATCAATTTTTCATTTTTAGGTGAACTATCCCTTTAAGTCATGAATTACTCACCCATATGTTGTTCTGAGCCTGTTTGCTCTTGTTTCTTTAGCAGCACATAAAAGAAGAAAAAAAACAACAAAAAGGAAAAAATACAATGGAAGTCAATGGGAAATGAAACTTTGGTTACCAACATTCTTCTAAATATATCCACAGAAGAAATAAGAAAGTCAGGGTTGTAATGAAATGAAGGTGAGTAAATGATAATGGAATTTTCATTATATATTCATATTAAACATCTGTGTCCAAAATGACCATTTTTCCATTTGTTAGTAAAAAAAAAAAAAAAAAAAGTGGTTACAAGGAAAATCACATTGTAAACACTGGAGCGATGTTTATGAAGGTGTGTATTTAAAGCAGATGTGCAAAACAAATATGTTTAAGAGCATAAAAACAAAGGCTATTTAGAAAAACAGTTAAAAATAGAACTAGAATTCTTCTTACACAAATGAGGCCAGAGTTTACCACACTCAAGCAGCACTACAAATAAACTTGTTCGACTTACTTTTAACATTCCATCCACTAATTCCCACTAAGTTTGCACCTCCTTTAACACCATCAGCTAAAATACAAGCAGCAAACCTCACATAAATATTATGAATTGCACAAGAACAATATGGAAGCAACTTTAATTCACAACTTTACTAGCTCTATGCTATATGCTCTATGTACACAGCATTGGTTGTCTGTGTGTAACAGTGCCTAGTGTATCGTCCCTGTTAAATAAACAAACAAATTTAAAAAAAAAATGTTTCTCCATCACAGTCATTTTCAGTGATATAAAAAAATATGTACTAAGCTTATGATATGCATTAATTTTAATGTTAAATACAATATGCAATATAAAAGAGAGAGACAGAGAGACATAATTGCATGCAATAAAATAAAATCATTAGTGTAAAAAAACATGTCACAGATCCCACAATATTAAAACCAGTCATTTTTGGAACTTGGTTGAATAAATGCTTTGTTTATAAGAAGAAGGAAATTTTAAACTATGAAACTTGCAATGTGTTTTAAGAACACCAAGACCGCTTTTATGTCAAAAGATTAAGGAAAATTTGATTTCTCATGTCATAACCCCTTTAAGACACAGAAGCTTGACAGCTGAATATTATACAGAAATATCTGAAGTGGTTGACAAAATCACTTAATTAGCAGAATGTATTTGTGCAATTTAAGCTCTTAAGCTTGATTAGCACAGAAAATAAGCCATTTGCAAAGTAGGTCTATTTAAATCACTTCATTTTGCTCTACTTACTGCCTTCTATGAAGTGTTCCTATACATTGTAGTGGGTAGCAAGCAACCATTAAGTGGTTATTCTAAAACATAGCAGACTTATCTGCCATGTAACAGTGATGAAAAATTTTAAATAGGAGGAACCTTTAATACAAATGTCTAGATTTGATAAATCATACTGTATAAAAGCTTCAGGAAATTGATGTGGGTAAGAGTGTGCAACATAAGAATGTGCACAATCCCAAACTCTTTACTATCATAAAGGCAGCTAACGAGAAAGTCTTGAATTGCCTAAATTAGGCATTCTTTGAAAATATGCTAAACATAGCATTGAAAAGGCTTATTACTGAAAGTGCATATAAATATTTGCCATCATTTTCGCTCTCTGTGACTGACAGTCATCACATGATTTTTGTTTGAATGTGTTCCCACTCTCTCTCTTTCTCTGTTCCAGCTTTTTGTTTGTCAGGAATTTAATTCAGTCCCATAAGCGCATAATATAGGCAGTCTCTTTCATCTGGAAACCCTCAGGAAATGATTTTATAATGCAGAATCTGGTATTCTGTCTTGTATTCCACAACTGCCTCAGTGAAAGCAATAAATAAAGGTTGTAGGGGTTGCTGGTGTCAGGTTCAGGAAAGGACACTAAAAACCGGTACACAAAGGATACCTAGAAAGAGCTATCCGTTGATCAGGTTCATGAGGACAGATGAATAGTCAGCTGTCATGATTTTTCAGAGTATTGGTTCTCACAAATATAGCTAAACCTCTATGTGACATGATTTTGTGTGTTCTACAATTAAAAAACTTAAATTTAGAGAAAAAAAAATCTGATATTTATAGGAGAATATTCATCATCGTTCATGTCTTTTTTAGAAATTAAATAACTTGGTTTTTGTTAATTATATGAATTATCTCAATGAGACTTGTGATTTAATTTAATTTAAAATTGCCTTTTTTTATTTTTGTTCATTCATCCTGGCATACTGCAACTTTGCTATTTAAAACATTTAAAACTTTTTAAAACACCTAAAAATATCTTTTTTTTCACTGCCAGGTCAATTATTTTTTAGGTTCTTGATTACTTGAAACCTACACATCTTTTCAACTTTTCTTTAAAGCCTCTTTCTGTAATTCCATACTTTCCTCTTAAGCAGTTTTAAAGTCTCTCTCTCTTTCTGACTGTAAGAGAGACAATCAGACAGCTTGCTGAGAGCTAAGAGAGAAAGAGTTTTAAAATCTCTCTCTTATCAGCTCTATGTGCTCCGTTACCAACTCGAAGAATTTCCAGAAAGTTAAATGACTGTCACAGATTTACAGCTTTAGTTTATCTGGCACACACTCACATATAAACATGGACAAACCTGCATTGTTAAAAACATGGTGAAAGCAACTAAAACAGAGAATTGCTATGTATCTATCAAAAGTTTACACAGGCTTGATTGTTTATACTGTGCTGTTACCTGAATGATCCACAGCTATTTTTTTTTTTTTGATAGTTGTTCATGAGTCTCTTTTTTGTCCTGAAAAGTTTTTAACTGCCCGCTGTTGTTCAGAAAAATCCTTTAGCTTCCACAAATTCTTTGGTTTTTAAGCATTTTGTATATTTGAACCCTCTCTAGCAATGACTGTATGATTTTGAGATCCATCTTTTCACAATGAGGACAACTGAGGGACTCATATGCAACTATTACAGAAGGTTCAAACACTCCTTGATTCAAAAGGAAACACAATGCATTAAGAGTCGGGGGTGAAAACTTTTTAAAATTGATGATCAGGGTAAATTTAACTTATGTTGTCTTAATGCATCGTTTTTTTCTTACATTTTCCCAATCTGATGCAGTGTGAGTGAATCTAAATGCAATTTAGTCATTTATTTTCACATTTCATTTTAATCACGACAGTCGTAACTTGTTTAATTGTGTAAGGCTATGTTCAAACTTGGCGTCTTTTTTTTGGCAAGAAAAAGTTGACAAGGCCGCTTTTTAAAAAAAAAATCTGTCACTGTTGCAGCCGAGGGCGTCTTTTGTTGCTATAACAACAGCTGCAACAGTATGAATGTTGAGAAAAGAGAAAGCTGGCTCTTGCGTTGGCTTTTGTTTTTTTATTTTTTGCCATTTTTGCCTTTATTTGATAGGATAGTATATACACAGGAAGCGAGGTGGGCGAGAGAGAGCGGGGACGGGATCGGGAAGGGTGCATGACATTACATGTCGACGTGCTGCCCACTAGGCTATAGTCGGTATTTGAAGTTAACGGGGAGGAGAATGTCGGTTCACAACAATAAAATAAAAGTCTATCTACCGGCACCTTCTACATTTTTTCTTGTTGTTCTTGTTATGGAAACGACAGGTCTCGCTACTGGCTTGTCATTGGTCAGCTGTCAAAAAGGCGTGTGACGTAAGACGTTTTTTCAGAAAAGCTGAACTTTTTTCAACTTGAAAAGACACTCTAAGCTGCAAAAAAAGACGCCAGCGGTGGCGTTTAAAAAAGCGTTTAGGACTTTTTTGAAAACACGGTTTACTCCATAGGATTATAATGTAAAACAGATGCTGGCAGTTTCAAAAGTGTGAACATGGCCTAAGGGTATTTTCGCCCCTTTGTCTTGAATTTATGGGGCATTTTTTAAATTTTGGTAGCATTTTTGCTACAAGCCCATGTCAATTTCCAACTCTGGTGTGGAACATTATAAAGATAAACTATATTTTAAATGAACAGTCAGTGTTTACATTTGCAATGTTTTCACAGCACAGATGTTTAAAAAGCATCCATATGCTCCAAGAAAAGGATCTGTTGCATGCTTTATATTACATTTTTACTCAATAGCGGGGGTCATTTCACTGGGGAAATAAGATATTGACATAAACAGAAGTCAGTTGCTTGGTAGGGCAACACTGATAACTGTGATTTCAATAATTCACAATGCATAATTGATAGCAGACAATTTGCTCTCTCTCTCTACTCTCATAAAAGTTAATAATTCATATAATTCTGTGGAATAAATTATACAAAAATGTTTTGAAACCCACAAGAATCCTGCCTTGTTGGAACTGTTGAACTCTAAATTGTGTTTTATTATCATTTCATGAACATCATACGCCTCAAGTATGATGATTATGACGACGCCAAGAATTCTTTGCAGGTTCCAGGAATAAATTAGCTGGGCACACAAGCATAGACCAGGAGCAAATTACCAGGCTCACAAGGAAATAATAAATACAGTACCCCGTACAATGCTGTAACTTGCTGATTAACTACTGTATTACAATGCATCGTTGGAGTAAAAAACCTACTACTAACCTACCACTGTGTTTCCTTAAAACCATAGTAACATGGTCACACCACCATTGTTTAAACCACATTAGTTTAACAGTTTGTTGTTAATGCCATCATGCATGCACATATGGTGGCAAAATTCTATTAATTAATTGATTCGAGATCTTCGAGCTGCTGCTGTAATGAACATGGCATCTGTGGACTACATTATTTTTTTTGTTCCCTGTCATTTTGATTCATTGTGGGTTCCCTTACATCACACTCCAGGATTCCCTTACTTATTTACACACAAGCTCACTCTTCAAAAACTGTGTTTATTAAGGACACTCTAAAATATTTAGACAGAAATGTATTTAAACTGAAAGAAAGATATAGACTGTACTGCATGTTAGCTTGCTTACCAATAATATCAGTTCTTTCATTTCACTTTAAAATATTCTCTGCTGTTAGTAGAATTACAGAAATATTATATTGTTATATTTTTTTTTTTTTTTTTTTTTTTTTTGCTAAGCCTTTCTCTGCAAGCTTGTGAAAAAATGAGCTGCTCAGATTATGCTTCCCCCATGACATAGAAGGGGATCTTATTATAATATTAAGTTCGAGCATAGTATGCTAACTGTTCTGTCATTGGCTGCACAGACGAGCACAGAACACTAATTAGAGACCCAGCTTCAGAGGAGCCAAGAGAACAGTGGATTTATTGATTTATTTACTGTATATTATGCTGTTGCCACCCAGATCTAATATAAATATGCAATTTCATTCCCAGCTTTTACCTTCACAGAAATAACTGTAAAACGACTGTTTTTGTAACTCATGTGTGTTTTTAACATAAACTTGTGTGTATTTGACAGTTTAAGTGCAATAAGACACAAAAGAGAACTTAGTTTAGTTCTCACACAATGTGTGACAGCCACTTTGTGTGTGCATGCTTCGGATGTGTGCTCTCAGAAAACCCTATATCAGAAGTTTAAACTAATTTGGATTAAAACGCATGATTTCAGCGCGAAAGACACGATAATTAAAACCAAGCTGATGTTTTTTGACAGAGTATCTGAGATAGGAGCTGCAGAGGCAAAGCCCTATTGTGGAAAAGGGGGTGGGGAGCAGCAGCTCATTTGCATTTAAAGAGACATGCATGTCAGTCTCTCTCTCTCTCTCTCTCTCTCTCTCTCTCTATATATACACACAGTGTAATATATATATATATATATATATATATATATATATATATTTTATTTATTATTTTTTTTTTAGCTGAAACTTCACAGACACATTCTGTGGACACCTGAGACTTACATACTGTAAAAAGGGGCACAATAGGTCTCCTTTAAGTGTCTAACTTGACAGAGCAAATTTCAGAAAGTCTAGTACAGATAGACTTCCATAAACTACTACAACACACACATATTACATTTTTTTAAAAGTTACAGAGCTCCATAACAAGAATGATCCAAATGGAAGCTGGCCTATATGTCAAGATTAAATGCTTTTGCGCAAATGCAAGAGAAATTTCCTGTCAACATCCATCCCTGTCATCCACTAAAACCTTTCACTCTTTCTTCTCCACAGATCAGAAGCAATATAAGGCGTTCTAAACACTGACTGTAAAGCACATACTCCCTCTGACCTTCTGTTCGCTTCAGCCTTTCAGTCTTGGCGGCTTCTCCAGACTTATATACTTCCCCAGAGTGCACTTGTTGCTCCGGCCTCCCCCAACCATCCTGGTGTGCACTCAGGGTCAAGGAAAGGGGAGACAAGTTCAATTTGGATCTCAGCCCAAAACTTCACTATACCTTTTTTTTCTATGAAAACAGCCCCCATACATGCCTCATAATCACCTTTACAATCCCAGAAGGTCAGGAGGAGTTCACTTCATTCTGAAAGTCTGAGCTACTTTCCAAGTCTGCCACCAAGTCTAATTGAGGGCTGAAATACTTTAATCTTTTTTATTCTGTACAAAGAATCAAAAACATGTTTGATCAGAACTGAGAGCATCTAACTTAAAAGTCATTTTTTATTGGAGAAGGTGAGCAGCAACCTAAACAGATCTGAAGGAAGATATACTGGTCTTGGCTGCTTTGGTGGCAGTGAGGTTCATGTATCTAGATGAGGACAAACAAATGACATTAGTATAAAAAATTCTGCCTCTTTTTAGTTTTGCAGACATCAAAGCAGCGCTACGTTGCTTTCAGACCTAAATTTCAGTGACTTTCTTTGACTTTAGCTAGAGCAGTAGTGGATGCTGTCTTTATGGTTTATAGACAATTATTTTACAATTTACATACAAAATTAGTGCATTGTTGATGTAGGTTATATATATATAACCTACATCATACAGAGATTGGATATTGAAATTGGATCTGCATTATGTGTATATTTCGATTTAAAAACAAGAACAAAAAACACTCTTCTCATTTTCTCATTCTTGTTTTTTTCTTTCTGTTTCCGCAGACTGTATGTTTAATGCTGTCCATCTCACTTCTAGAGCTAGGCAGAGCGTCTTTGCATCCAAGATGTCAATATTTTTGTTCTCTCTGTTATTTATGTCTATGTGGACACAGACAAAGCTATAATAAAAAGCTCTATATGTGTTATCACAGCAGCCATTTTGCATCTCATATTGTTTTCTTTTTTTCTTTTTTTCCTCCTAGTACTCTGCATAAGACTACAATACAATCTTAACGAGATATTTATTTGTTCAAGCTGGTTACTGGAAGGATGTCAGTTTAATTCCTTCAAACTGATTTTGTGGTTGTCATTGTATCCTTTGAGCACAGCCATTGTGTCCCTGAAGGAGCCTGTTAACCCCTAGTTGCACCATAGCAATTATCTGTGAAATAAGTGTACTGTAAGTCCTTCAAGTAAAAGCATCTGCTAAATGACAACTCAAGAGAAGAAAAAAAAAAGACAAATGGAACAGAAAAAAAAAAAAAAAAAAAAAAAATCCATTCACTGATGATGTCAATCCACTAAGAGTTCACTGAAAGAAAAAACAATTCACAAGCGCACTTCTTTAACATCTTAAAGGGACAGTTCACCCAAAAATGAAAATTCTGTCATTACTCACCCTCATGTTTCAAACCTGTATGAGTTTCTTTTCTTCTGTGGAACATAAAATATGATGTTGGTAACCAAACAGCTGATGGTGCCTACTGTTTTCCAGAAAAAATGTACTATGGAAGTCAATAAGAACCATCAGCTGTTTGGTTAGACACATTTCATAAAATATCTTCTTTCACATTCAGCAGGAGAAAGAAATTCATACAGGTTTGGAACAACTTGAGGGTGAGTAATTGACAGAATTTTCATTTTTTGGTGAACTATCATCATAGTAATCATCAACCGCCCACTGTGTGCCACTAAGACATAAATTAAATCTGTCAGTGTCAATGAAACCATCACTCAAACTGAGCATCATTTTTTTTTGTCTCTCTCTCTCTCATACAAATAACCATAAACAACAACAACAACCATCACTACACGACGTCACATGCTCAAGTCAATAATATCCTGCCAAGTGGCAACATGTAGACTAAAATTTAAATGCTTGTAAAAGCATCGTTTTAGGGTCAAATGATTAAAGGCCTTGTAACCATGTTATTTATGTAAATCATGCTTGACAGTTGCATTTGAAAGAAGGAAATGGTAAATTATTGTTTGTTTTTGGTAAAAGTCATCGCTGTCAATGGCATATATAATTAGCTAGCACGGATCTTCTCCTATCGGGCCGTATCTGATTTCTGTCAACAGGCCTTGCTGTATGTCTATATCCCTCCTTTGCTTTGAACTGCCAGTGAAAAGCTGTGGGCACTCTGGAGAGTCTGCATGCTAGCGTATATGTGTGTGTGTGTGAGTGTGTGTGTGAAGTGTGGTCAATGATGAAGAAGAGAAATGAATATCTTTCAGCACTGTCGATATGAGACACCACATTTAGAGCCCTTTGAGAGAACCCAGGTGCAGAGATCATGTGCTCCTTGTGCATACATACATTAATATTGTTTCTAGGAACAGAGTGGAGCTTGCAAAGAACAATTCAGCTAAAAATGAAAAATATGTACTCGCTCTCTATTCCAAACTCACACAACTTTGTAAATTTTTTAAAATATAAATATTATGGTTGCTCTTTTCCATGTAAATAACATTAAATGCCATTGGCTCTTGGATGTTAAACCTGACGCAGTGCTTCTAATGGAAGCACATGGCTTCAGAAAGTCATAAGGACCACATTTATGGTGTTTTTTTTTAGTACACGCCACATTGAGAGAAAAAAAGAAAAAACAAAAGAAACAGAAAATCAGGTTTGGAAAAAACATGGGTAAGTAAATACTGACTTTGGATATGTTTTATTTTAAGGTGTCCTTGTTACAGTGTAATTATACAATTAAAGGGATAGTTGACATTTCTGTCATTAATTACACACCCTCATGTTGTTTCAAACCGTAAGACCTTCATTCTTCTTCAGAACACAAATTAAGCTATTTTTGATGACATCTGAGAATTTTCTGACCTTGTATGTTTTATGGGCCAGAAAGGTAGTACCCAAGTGAAAAAAACTGCATTTCCATAATGTATTTAAAGTGCTCTATTTTCACACACTAATTTTGTACTTAAAATAATAAAAGTTATTCATTATTACTTTTTAAGATAATTTTAAGAACATCTAAGTGTACTCAAATGTGCTATTCTGGGACATCATGAATATAAACTAAAATGTGCTTTCAAAATACTATCTCTGTATTAAAAATGTATTTAGTTACCACTTGTAGTACACCTGAACCCACTAGTGTATGAAAGATGAGTTCAAGTGTACTACAAGTGCTAACTAATAGGGCAGCCCCTAATAGTCAACTAACCATTAGTAGACGAGAAGTCGTAGTAAAACGGCTGGTGTATGTGGTAATATAGTACATTGGGCAGGACATCTAAATGCTCACCTATCATTCATTAACCTCAAATATGGCTTTTCATCTTAAATATGTAATTAGTAGCCACTTTACATGGCCGCTCAATCTAATGTTAATCTAGAAAAATGTGTGCTATTCAAGTGTTTGTGTGGAATGTGGAAGCTGAATAGTAGCATGCTTACTGCATGAGAGATGGAGGCATCGATGCGGTTACTTGCTCTTAAAATACTGTAAAGACTCTATGTTTATTTGTGTGCACTCAGAATAACAACGAAACGTTGTGCTTTTGTAAAATAATGAAAGCAAACAGTATGCGCTTTCTGCCGTCTCGATCTTTGTGAACTTGAGAGCAAAACTTTGAAACTCTGTGTATACTTGTCTTATAGACATGAAAAAATTGTGAAACGTCTACTTTTAAATGAACAAATTCAAATAGAAACCAAATATTCTCAGATTATATAATCTGTATGAAACATGTAAGCGCCTCCACTACCGTGGAGATGACTAGTCAGTTTCACCAACTTCACCGACTTTATCTCTTAGGGCGAAAACAAAAAAAGCTCTAGTTTATCAATAAATTATTAAAAATGTTAATGCAGTCTCCTTGCTGTTTTTCCCTGAAACATTCATAATTATTAAATCTGCCGGTGTGCTGTGGGAAGCTTTTTTTTGCTTGAGCTGCAATTAAAGACTCATTATTATGATTTATACAGTTTATTAAACGTGCGACTAACAGTCGACTAATCCTTAAAATGAATGACTACTGTTTGACCAGAAAAATCTTTAGTCGAGAGCAGCCCTAGTAACCAAATACTTTTTTTAAAAGTACTTTATGAAATTGGACTTGTTTTTCACCTGGGTAGGACCTTGTTAAAATAGTCCATGTGACATCACTGTAATGTAATAAAGCTACAAGAATACTTGTAGAAAATGAATGACTTTATTCTACAATTTCTTCTCTTCGATGTCAGTTGATGTGCGTTCACGAGAATACTATTTTAACAATGTTCTTACTACCTTTCTGGTCCTTCAATGTGGTAGTTGTGTTGCTCTTTTTTTTGGGTCAGAAAATATCTTCATTTGTGTTCCAAAGATGAACGAAAGTCTTACAGATTCGGAACAACATGAGGGTAATTAATGACATAATTTTCATTTTTTGTGTGAACTATACCTTTAAGTACTGAATCATTATTTAATGACATGTACTTCCTATAGCGTTAGGTTTATGGTTTCGTTGCATGTACAATTTATTGCTATATAGTAATACTATTACTATAGTAAGTATATAGTAAGTAACGTATAACAAAGACACTTTAAAACAATTATGTTATATAGAATTTTCTTTTTGTATAAACATCAATGTTTCATTTAAAGAGTCAGTGCTGGAAGTGAAGTAGTATTTATGGCCAAAATAAACATTGATTTCAGCCACTCAACAGGCAAACTTGGTTTCTTTTTGTATGCAAAATGAAAGTAAAAATGCTATATCACTTTGACGTGTATTGCATACAAAAACAAATCAAGTTTGCCTGTTGAGTGGCTGAAATCAATGCATTCACCCGATTATTAACAGTTTCATTTGGGATTTCCAATGCACATATATTATAGGCTATTTTAGTTAAATATAAGCTGATTTTATCAACTGTCACATTTTAAATGCATCAAATAAAAAAATAATAGCATAAGCTGTGTTTTTTTAATTCCAGCCATCACGAAAAAATTGGTGGCTGAGGTCATTACAGAAAGCCCATTTATTTTTGATAATTGAGCCTCAGCAGAGACGTGCATAATAAGCTACTGCTATTGATCAGAATGAGACTTGCAGACATGAATATGTGTGTGAACACATTAATTAATCATCTTCTGACATCTTTTTAATCAGATTCATAGATCTGTATTGGACTGCCTTTGTGGCATCTGTCTGAGGAGAGGCACCCAGCCCAAGAATTGTTTACACACTTTAGTCATCACCTTAAATGCATAATTATTATTATTATTATTATTATTATTTTGTCCACACAATCAAAGTAAATTGGGTCCCATGTTATTTTTTATAATTACAAATGGTCAGTTCTCAGCAGGTCTGAGGTCAAAGGTGAAGATAAGTTGATTAATAATAAATATTCAAGAAAGTTTGAGATGAGTATTAAAATTTAATTATTCATTACATTCATGAGCATATACACTGATTAAATATTCAACCATTTCTCTAACTCTGTTTATGTGAATAAGTAAAGGTAGGCCTCATTTTCCATGGACTAAATGTGAAAAGCCAATAACCAATATGACTTCTGAGAGAACTCATCTAAACTTATAATTTCTCATTGTAATACAGTCATACATAATTCACGTGGACAATGATATATGCAACAAACACTGCTAACAAGTCATGAGCGCAAAACATCTTGACACAAATCATATCGTACAGTGAGAATCTGATCTTCCAGATATCCACAAGCATTTATACATCCATAGCTCTATGAATCAAAATAAGGTCAGGAGATTTCATTTTAATAATGATTTAGAATAATACATCAAATGATGCGTTTCAGGTCATATGAGTTCACAAGCTTCTATAAACAGATATTAGATTGACAGATGAATTGCATACATTTAATATTTGATATGGATTTGACATGGACAGTTTTTTTCATTTTTTTTTTTTCCCACACATCCTGACACCTTGAAACGTTTTGTTGTTGTTGCAGTTAAATAACAGACGATATGTATACCTGGAAGCAGAGGTGGAAAATATCCCATGTTCCCTGGTGCCTGAGTATTGATCCTGCAATAGTTCAGTATTCACTGCTCCGGTAAACAGTCCCAACGGAGATCTAGTCATCTCATGAATTTGTATGATTGAATTCCCTGTGTGATAACATTGATCTGTTATATTAGATGGACTACAGCCTGAGTAATCTAATGTAGAGGCGAGGCCTGGCAGGTGGAAATGCAAGATAATTCTAATCTTTTTTTCTGTTAACAATGGCTTTAAGCTATTTTAGTTCTGATGTGTAACAATGGCAGTATTTAGAGGAATGTGGAGAAATACACACTCTGTTGTGTCCTACTGTTCTTTTAACTGTAAAAATGATTATGAGTATGGTTTACAATAAAATACTATTTCAGTTATTTATGCTTCTAAATATCTTGTTTAATTCAGTGTTTTACTTGCCATTTCTTTGTAATTGTTTGTGAAATTTACTGTTTACAAATTCTGAGTGAACATTCTACATCCATTTTTTCAGTGCAGTGAAAACTAACTTGGTAGTAACTAGTACTTATTTTAAGTAGTAAAATAAGCTAGCTATACATATGGTAAGAAACACTGTGGCTCTGTGAAGCTTTTAAACTATTAGTTTGAGAGGTTCAACAACTAGTTTTATTATTATTTTTTTCTTTTACATTAACCCTCCTGTTGTTGGGGTCATGTCTTCCACATTCCATTTTTTAATTGCTTGAATATCGGTTACACTATTTATTTCTTCTTACAATTTTGTGGCTTTTTGTCGTTTAGTGTCATAAGTGTGCATGCAAAGTTTTGACAAATAGATGTGTGTTGGAAAGGCTGTAGAAAAACTGTTACAGCTTTTGTTTTTTTTTAATTATTAAAGAAATTATTTTTAATTGATTAATTTTGAACATAAAAATATGTGGGCGAAATTGGATCCAAACACAATAAAAATAGATGAGAATTATTACATTTCTCACGTTTTATCTTTTTTTTAGTCTCTTGACAAGCTAAAATAGAGGTTTTCTGTTTTTACATAAATAGTCTTGATTTTCGGAGATTTGTTTATTTGAAACCAATAGGAGGTCAATTTCTGAATACATATACAGATAACTGTTAGTTAGTTTACAGTGCATTAACTAATGTTAAAAAACACAAATTTTGATTTTAATAATGCATTAATAAATGCTGATATTAACCAAGATTAATATCAACATCAAGTCAGATTAATAAATGCTGTAAAAGTAGTGTTCACTCTTAGTTCATTTTAACTAAAGTAGTTAACTAATGAAGCTTATTGTAAAGTGTTACCAACTTTGCTTTACACCCCTAGAAATGACAAACTTCGCTTTAGACAGTTTGGTTATTAAAGTAACAAGTCACAAGAAGCCATGGATTAGTGATTTTAAATGGACAGAGTTGCATGTTGCTGAGGTAGTGGTACAGTATTGTTCTTTATAACTAGATGGAACAATTCTACCACGAAAAACGTGACATATTTTTCCCGCTTTTTGGAGCATCTTGTAACCGTCAGATCCTCACATGCGCAAACACATCAATTCTGTTTACGGCTTGATGATATTCTAATTGAACAGAACATTCATACAGTAATCAAGCTACATTTGCTGCCATTAATCAAATCCATCCTGTGACATTTAACTAATTGGACGGAAATTTGTGTTCGCTATACACAGAGAGTAAGCAAAAAGACAGAGAGCAAATTACTGGTGAAGTTCATGGTTTAACATTTGAGGGCCTTAGCATCTGACTGGATGATGGATGGAGTTCGATTCCAGAGCTCACTGAAGTGTCTGTTTAAATAAGTGTGGGGATGTAAGTAGTTTTTAATAATGCCAAGCGATGTGGGATTAACTGTACATCTACAGAGCAGCGAGACTCAAAGGTGAACGTGTATGTGTAGGCTATGTATATGACTAAACAATGACGTGTTTCTTTCACCATCTTTACTTAAAACAAATGCAAGACTTGTGTAAACGCTGTAGGGAGACTCAAGGGTGGAACTGAATTTAACCTTTCACTGCTTTTTATTTAGAAACACTTCCTTAACCAAATCTACAGTGCAATTTTCTACAGGGAAAATCCCTCTAGGGTTACGTGGGGTTAAGTGTTTTGTACAAGGACACAAATGTGGCAGCTCATAAATCCCTCTTTTGGGATTTCAACCTACAATTTTTGGATTACTAGCACAGATCATTAACCACTTATAGCCATACCACCTCTCTCGCATGTTTTGTCCAAAGGAGAATACAGTCTCTTAGTCCAGCATATTTTGAGGTTTAGATGGAAATCTCCGCCATTAGATACTCATATGCTGGTATCCTCATCAGAGTTTCTTAGCCAACAAACTTCATCATGCAGGAACATCATGCTGCGGACTAAATTTATTTACAGTTTGACAAGTTTAAATAGAAAACAGCAAGCATACTGGTTCATGAGCTAGATCACAATCAGAATAGACATAATTTGACATAACATGCAGGGGGAAACAAGATACTATGGGACTTATTAAAGGGAGCCCCAGGTATTGAGACTTATATGACTTAATATAATGTAAATTATTCCTCTTACTGATAGTTGATTGACATGAGTGTCTTACCGTAGATCAGCTGTCACAGTCCGACCTCCATTGTTTCGATGCTGGAGCAGGGATGTAAGTTAGACAAGAATATCTCCGATTGAGCAATTGAGGTGTTGTGTTGCTGGATGTAATAATGAACATAGTGGTCGTCATTTACTCCCGACACCTGAGCCGCTGAAGATGCAGTGGATTACGTTTGTTTGTAAAGGGAATGCGTCTCCCGATCTACATAAATGCGTCTACGTTCGTGCAAACCATTTGTGATCCAGCTTCACCTTCACCTGAGTTTTTTTTTATGAATCTCTGCAATCACCTTTCCTAATAACGTGCTAGTTAGCAAGTTTCGTGGTTAAATGTGCTAAATGCGGCTAAAGTAAACAATCTCTTAGGGCAGCTCGTCACTCCACAGAGAGAAGAGGGGGCGGGGCGAGCAGAGCTAATTTGCATTTAAAGGAACAATTCATCAGAACAGGATGATTTTTGCAGAGCTCATTTTAACAAGGTAAAAAGGGGGTTGTTTTACACAGCCATTGAGAATTTTCAACCAAAGTATATTATAGACTTTTCATTAAGACCCTAAAGAATCATATCAACTTGTGGAAAATGGGCACCTGATGACCCCTTTAAAAAAATCCACATTGTTTCATACATATATTGGACTATAGGGGGCGCCATTATTTCAATAACATTTGCACTCAGTGAATCACTGATGCTACCTGCTTTTTTTACCACAACACAACTCAGAAAATAAAATACTGATACGATGACCATAGCTACCAAAAGTGCTTAAAGGGGTCATCAGATGCCCATTTTCCACAAGTTGATATGCTTCTTTAGGGTCTTAATGAGAAGTCTATAACATACTTTGGTTAAAATTTCTCAATGGTAGTGTAAAACAACACTTATTTTACCTTGTCAAAAACAGCCCTGTTCATCCTGGTGCATGTCTCTTTAAATGCTAATGAGCTCTGCTCACCCCTCTCCTCTCTTCCGTGTGGTGAGATCAGTTCTCTGAGAGATTAAATTTTAGCCGCATTTAGCCACGAAACTTGCTAACTAGCACATTATTAGGAAAGGTAATTTGAAAAGATTAATAAAAAAACTATTATATTCACTTCTTACGTAGGTGAAGCTGGATCATGAATGATTGGCGTGAACATAGACACATTTAAGTAGATCAGGGGTGCATTCCCTTTTTAAAAAGATTTTAAAAAGGGGTTATGATTTATAGGGATTAAAAAAAAACTTGGTGGATTTTTATCATTATAAGGTGGTTATGTACACACACTGCAACATTTATGTTCAAATAACCGATGACCCCTTTAAATGTGGTGATGGATATAAGTGTAGGCTTTAACCTAATGCTGTACTATCTTTTTTTTTCTAAAACGCCCTAAACGCCCATGGATATCGACTGAAATCCACGCTTAGCAACACTGTAGTGTGTTAACTTCTATTTACATCCTGTCAGGATGGCATCTAGCGTTTCTTGTCTCTGCTGTTTGTAAGCTCTTTCAGTAGCTGTGGTCTACTAAAACAAAGGCATGGGGGTTAAGTGGAGAAAACAAAGACGTGGGTCTTTAGGAAGTTTTATTTGTCTACAGGAGTCTTACCATTCTTTTCTCCTGTTCTTAAGGCTAAGAAAGCAGTGAAGACCTACATTGCTTCTCTTGTTGCCCTTTGACTGAAAATTACAGCCAAAAGCTGCATAATGTGGCATCCTTTTGTTTTACTTAAAGGTTATAGTAAAAATAATTTTATATTAAAATAATTATAAATGCAGCCATCCACACATATTAACCCCATCCACATCCATTAAAAAAAACAAAAAAACAAAAACAAAAAACAAATCCAACAGGTACCGATATTGTATGGGTTTGCTGCATACCTCAGCCAGACATACACAAATAGTTGATTCCTTTATACACTTCACTTTCCTGACAGAAGCAAGACATTAGGGGAGACAAACCCAGAAGATGAGTTCAATCCATCTGTCTTTTCCCTATATCCCTGCGGCTCACACACAAACACCAGAAATGACATGTACCGACACCAACGGCTACCATATACACTGAATTGATATGATGTCTGAAATAAGATCCATGCAGCATGTTCTCACACACTGCATGCATGACCTCACAGAGGGTCAACACACCCAAGCAGTAGTCAAGGTGTTGAGTAATTCATCACTGTCTCTGTGTGATAGACTCTGAACTCTTGTCTCCTCAGCTGGTCTGAGCAAAATAAGCCTTGGTGTAGCATGAGGTCTCAATGTGGTCAGCCTGAAGATAGTCTTGAATAATTGGTCTATCAGTTGAGCAGGGACGTTTCTGAATGCACTGGATAACTGATGCTAGGATGGCACAGATTGTTTGTCTTAGTTTGCAGTGACCTCCAGTTGTCCCCCTAGAAAAGCCCATCAGAACCACAAAGTAAAAGGATAGCGTAGATCTGTTCTGGGACCTGCACTGCTTTGAAATAGAATTGGAGGACGGGTTGAGTCATGTCAGAGGATATATGTGCACGTGTGTGTGTGGTGGGGCACTACAGGGAAGGTAGACGGGGTGATTAAGAGATTTTCTGTCCTCTCTCTCTCACATTGCATTCATGATACTCTTTGCATCAATACTGAAAGAATTTCCTAATTATCTTTCTCAGTGTAAATCCTTCTCCATCACTGTCTCTGGAGGCATCTAAATCAGAATCCTCTCTTTTATACTGGTGAAAGTTTCATTGTTTTATTCAACAGATGGTGCACCAAAGGTAAAGATATTCAAATGTAAAGTTGACCTGCTACAGTGAGCAAACAAAAATTATTCTAGACTTCTGGTTTAGCATCTGCCATGTCAGGTTGAGTAAATCGGGAGCTCCGCAAACCCGGCTTTATAATTCTGCTTTAAGACAGTGTTATTTTTACATTCTGTGTATTTGTAAGTGACTTTTGACAATTATTGCAATCTTATCTGAGTTCCAACGATGATTTCAAAAGCTCAAAGACAAAAGAAGACCGATTCGGCTGCTACTGGTGGCTCATCTCTGGAAACGGCTAAGTGTGACGAACTGTCCACGCCTGAAGGTGTGGCAATTATGGCTGCTATTAGCAGGCTTGAAAGTTGAATTCACACAAAATTTGATGCACACGCCAGTGAAAAACGAGGCGAAATTTCACTGGTACGAGAAGAAATGCACAACACATTTTTGTCTCTGAAAGAAGACCTCAAATCCCAGAATGAACGCTTAACAAGTCTAGAGACCACTACCTCAGAACGGACAACCAGTCTTCACTTGCTTGAGCCTACGGTTGTTTCTCTTCAAAAAGAGATCACTTCACTGCAAGCTAAGTGCCTTGAATTAGAGTTCCGCTCCAGAAGATCCAACCTTCGCCTAGTGGGAATTCCGGAAGGCCTACAGCCAACGAAATTTGAAGCAGATGCTCTGACGGAAATATCTGATCTACCTGAACCTCCGCTCCTGGCTCGCACTCATCGGACACTTGCGCCAAAACAAAAATTATTCTAAATAAAGAAAACATACACCAAACTGCAGCCGCAGTCAGGCTACAGTTAAAGCCTAAAGTATACTCCACTTTTGTATGTGTATGCTAGCATCGAACGCATAGCCTTTCAAAGTATACTCCATTTTATTCTGTGTGAGAATATGGGCGGTCAACACATGCGCTCTAGAAAGCTTCATCCATATCCACTGTCTGCTCTATTTTTTTCCCCTAAGTTATGACCAATAACAAATATTTCTGAATTTTTTTTAACTAAAGCTGGGCTATTATATACCCTCTCGCTCACAAGCAATCTCAATCTGTTGTCATTGTTCCCTCCTTAGTTTCATTTTCTACTGTGAAACAACAGCCTGCGACAGTGTTGCCATATTGTGGAACAACTGATTACTGCAAAACAAATTCAGTGTGCATGTGCAAACTGTGTGTACAAAGTGACAAAAATCAGGTGGTGCACATACTATCCTGCTGACCCTCCTGTATTTGTAAAATGTAAACTTTTTTTGAACACTGCAACAGTTGTATTTCGACTTCACACTTTGTGGCAATTTGGTAAAAAAAGAAAAAAAAATGTACGTATAATAGATTAAAAATGTTAAATTATGCAATATGGTTCATTTTACCTGATCTCATGACGAAATGTACCTGTGGAAAGTTTTTTGCAAGACGTGAAATACGTACAATAAGTCCATATCACTGCAGTCTCCAAAAGAAATGAACACTAGAGGCGGCAAAACAGCAAGCACTTTGTAATGTTTCGCTTTCCGGCTGTAACAAGCTTGCTCGGTAGCTCAGCCAGCACGAAGTTGGACTTACAAATCCTGTAAAAAAATGACTCATGATGAAAGAGCTGAAAGATGAGAGATCGAAAAACAAGCCAAAATGTATTTGTTCGTACTATTGGGTATGTTTAGATGTAGTGCAGATGGTATTTTATTTGAAAACATCACAGAGTATTAGAGTTATAGCACCACTACGGACATTTCAAGTCAGAACTGCGGTGACACGTGCAAAACCAATGTCATATAAACCGTACCATATGTACGTTCATCTCCCATACAGAAATGTAATATATGTGCTTATATGAAATACCCATATATTAAATACATGTTTTATATATGCCATATCCATATATGATTCCTATTAGAAAATGGAACAATTTCATATACTGACATACAAGTCTACCCCATACAAAAATGTATGTTTATGTATGTATAATACATGTATTGCCATATATGGAATATATATAATTATTAATATATGTAAGATATATGTATTTTAATACGTTATATACAAATTAGACATATATGCATGAAATATATGGTTTCATATATTTAATATTTTAGTATGTGATCTTTGATCTTTAAATAGAGGTTGTAGACACACCTTACAAAGTTGCAGTGCATTGCACATTTCACACCTTAAGCCTTAAATGTTAAATGGTACAGTAAGCTACACAAAGAAACATCTTTATTTAAACAGAATTTATTTAAATAGAAAATTCTTTTTACTGAGCTGCACAATCAAACAGAAAAAAAGAAACAACATACATATTACATATATAACTGATCAAAACACTGAACAGGCATAAGTAACAGAACATCAATTGTAGTGGTTCAGCTAAAGGTCTACAGGTTTGTATTCCCACAGCTTGGTTAATTTTTGGTTTGGTTATTATTGCCATCCCCAGTAGGCCCCAGGTGAAGACATTTCTGGATTCCAGCATCTGTATAAAAAAAAAAAAGTAAGAGTAAGATAATTACAATACATTTTCTGAACCATATATATGATTTCAGGAAGTGCACAACATTCAAAAGCAACTTTTTAGCTTTGGTAGTGTTGGGTGGTACAGTAAACTAAACTTGATTTTAGTCAACATAATATTAAAATATAAAACCTGCTTAAGTCTTGCAATCCAACATTGTACCAAAGTTTAATTTAGGTTTTTAGTTAGAACTGTGCCTATATCTTAACGCGATTAACTACTATAAGATGACAAATATACTGAGTATTAAACATAGTTGGTAAAGTTAAAGATTATGTTAAAACTGCAGAATAACTACTCATTATTTATGTAATCATTATAAGTTGTAGTTGTAAAATATTCCCGGATAGCACAAGGACTTGGCAGAACAACGACAGAGCACAGCCTGCATGCCCATTCAAATAATATGTCTCTATATACATGAAGAACTAAACTACAGTAACCCAAACGCTCAATGACAGAGTTCACAGCTAAGGTTACAATTTAATTGTAATTTTAGCATTTTAATTGTAAATTTAGCATCAATGAAATAAAGTGTTTACATTCATAATACCTAATATGTGCATTGAGAATGTGGCCTGGAGAAAAGAAATAGAGGGGTGGAACTATGACATGGGTTTTTGAATGACAATTTTGATTAAATCCCCTAAAATAAGGTCCGCGGTTCACACAAACTCATAATACTTTCACGTTTTATTCTATGACATAAAACACACCAGTTAAACCCCACTCTTGATTTTTATTTTTTTTTTTTAAACTGTTACGTTTCTTAAAAAAGATGGTTGCTAACATGCTGCTAAATGGGACTACAGGCCCTGTCGGAGGCATTAAACATCATCACACCGAACAGTTTATCAATTTACAGTATTTTCCAATTGTAGTATAATTTATAGTACAATTAATTGTAGAATAACCAATTAATAGTTTCCCGCATTTTTTTGTTTTGCTTTGCCCTGAAATGCAACACAAGTCTTCGGATGGAAAATGCTCGTTTGATCGCTTTCCTACTTATTCACTAAAATAAGTTTAATCTTACCATATCCAAAAACTCACTCACTCTACAGTTATGTAATAGATTAAATGCACTAGAATTTTATTAAATAGTACATGGAGACACAGTTTTAACTAAAATATTTTGTTGATTTGTTTTGTTTACATGTATATTGCAGATGCTAGTTTTGGTTTCAATAAAATATTTAACCTTTTCTGTGTAGATGCTCCATCATTCACATCACTGCCATTCACATCTGCAGGTTTGGCCTCCATTTCTATTTTCTCCATTTTGAGAATTTCGGGACTCATTACCTTTTCATGGGACACAAACAAGAATACCACAATTATCAGCAACAATATGAACAAAATTTACTACGATAGATTAACCATATGTTTAAAATCCCACAATCACATCCTTTAGTGTAACTTACTGTACCTTTATGCAATATGCACATGCATGTGCTTACGCACCCACTCTAGGCATGTCACTGACATGTCAATGCACTTGGTGCAATATAACCAAGTACTGTAATTTACTATATGAATTCAAGGTGCTTGTATTTAAATAATTCCATTTTGTGCAGTTTTAGACTACATCTCAGAGATAAACATTATAATTTTCACCCATTATTTTTGTCAGACAGCTTTAAATAATTTCCAAATGTGGCATTGTTTATCCAGTGAAAACAATAAGCTCACAGTATCTCCATACAGATTAACCTACCCAATAACTAAAATTAACTTGAACGTGAGCAAATTGCAAAACACATCAATGCAGCTGTAATCATAACATCATATATAAAACAATGACAGGGAATATTTTTAACATTAGCTGATCTATATAGAGACAGAGGCTCTTGCAGACCAAAACAATCATATAACACTTAGTTTCTATGTAATATTAGCGTAGGAATAAAGCGTTGAGTAAATTAGCGTAAATTACCTGCACCGCTGCCACATTCAAGGGCGTTTCATCCTTTCACTCAGTGATGTCGGTCTGTCTTCGTGCCCGTCTATAAAATCATTGTCGTTTATTATGTGAAGGTACTGGCACATTTGTTATCCTTCCACTTGCTAAGAAAACATCTTACCGCAGATGACTGTTTGTTTAGCCGCAGCCATTGCTCAGACTCTGCCGTTAGCGCGGGTGTGTTTGAATTTTGGCGCATGCGCATGAGCGGTGTTGTGACGTTCACACACAATCGCTCATCATTTTAATGAAATGCGTTTTAGTTCCTTGTTGATGAGAGCACATATGGACAAACAGTTTCATGAAGTGTTTTTCCCCCTCAATAACTCTACAATACATTCATTTTACTATAAGTAACTTTTAGTACATTGGCATTTTTTGAACAGGTTATTCATCTCTACTTTTTTCCCCCCAGAAAACGGAATTGAAACAATAAAGTTAAGCAAAAATTAATTTTGTTACATGATTTACAATAAGCAGTATCTTTTAGGCATATATGGTTAATAAACTTGCATAAATTCAATATATACATTGGTAACAAATGGTCAAAACATAGAGTACCATATATAATTTTGATATATATTGTTAACATATATGGTCATATCATATAATACAATATACCATTTTAATATATATTGTAAACATATATGGTCATAACATACAATACCATATAAAAGTTAACCATATATATACTTTCAATATATGTTTATATACAAATTGTACTATGGGAAATTCATATATGTTATAAACATATGTCTACATATATCCAGAAGATGGATATATGTGATAATAATATATTGCCCTATATTTAACATATATGAAAGCAGCACTTCTGATATAGGGACATATATGTCATATATTACATTTCCGTATGGGCTGTTCCGGGGAACAAATCGAACACTATTGTAGCACCATATTTATTGTGGATATTTCACATTAAATATGTCATAAAATGTACATGGTGGTATGTATTTCGTATCTTGTGCATAAGTTTCCACAGGTACGTTTTTGTCATGAGATCAGGTTGAGATTTAAAGTTTGCATTCTTTAAAGGAGAAACAAAGATTTCCAAAACAAAGATTCACATATAATGTAAACTGCATTTTGGAAGTTCAAAATCGGGGCACCATATCAGTCCATTATATGAAGAAAAATGCTGAAATGTTTTCTTCAAAAAACACAATTTCTTGCCGACTGAAGAAAGAAAGACATGAACATCTTGGATGACAAGGGGGTGAGTACATTATATGTGAATCTTTGTTTTGGAAGTGGACTTCTCTTTTAATTCAGCTAAGAAGAGTTCACCAGTTGTGAACTCTGGAATGCAATGAATGCAAAATTTTGTGTGAGCTTGTGTTTCTTCTCCCTTTTATGTGCATGCATATGAATGGAAATCAATGGAACAAAAAGTGTGAGCGGCCCTTCAGTAGGTAGTGTTCTGTATGTGTGTTAACAGCACATAGAGTACCAACCAAAGAAATATGTCAGTTTGTGAGAAATTTCAATACAGTCTGGTTGGGGATTTCAGCTGAGAGTAGTGAAAGACTTTGATCCACTGAATTTTCAGAATTTCAGAAAGTTTTGCAAAAGTTGTATGTGCCCATAAGAGCTTGTTTAACACACCCAGATAAACATTCCTTTTAGAAAGGAACAGTACACCCAAAAATTAACATTTCATCATCATTTACTCAAACTTTATTTAATTTCAGACCCATAATAGAGATTTTTTCCCTCCCGTATAATGCAGTGGTTCTTCAAACCATTCCCTATTCATTTGGAAAACCCTGCACCATCATAACATGTAGACAAAATACTGTACCAGATATTACAGAAGTTTGAGGTATGATGACATACGTCTGTAAATAAAAACAATACGTTGCCATACTTTCAATCAATCAATATACAGTACATGTCTATATAATACACCCAAGTGAATTTATAAAAATGATTACATTTTTAATAATTTAATTAATATAAATGGTCATATTTAAAAGTGCTAAACTGATGTCTGTTGCAGTGTTTAATGTGAAAATAAATCTAATTTGGTTATAATCAATCATTATATGTGCATAGTAACTGTCACATCTCATGCACTTTATACTTGCGAACAAGCTCATAAAAACTACATCTGGGATTAATTAAACTCAATAAAAATGTTGTTTGAACTTTTTTATTTTTTTTTTCAGACTTCTTCAAGTGCTAGACTGATAATCAGTGACTCCTGAGTAAATTTCCCTCTCCTCTCCATCACTGTGAAGTGATGTATTGATGCCCCCTTATTCCCAATGCCATTTCCAGTGCCCTTTGAACTGAACGTGCATTCCCTCCAGACAGGAATCTTATGTAAAATGCTTATGAGATGAAACAACGCTCACGTGAATTTCACTGCATTCCAGAGTTCAAGTCTGGTGAACTCTGACCTGCTGATTTGTATCACATGAGGATGTGACCAATAGACAATTGATTTCATAACATGACCACTTAGCTAAATTAAAAGAATGCAAACTCTAAAACTGCAGCTGTGTAGTTCTAGAGTCGAGCAGACTGTATACTTTTATATTTTGGATTTATTATTATTTGATATGTTTAATTTGCATTTTAACAAGACGCAGAATGTGATGCCAATTTTTAGCATAGAAACAGGCATCATCAGACTAGTTTTGAATACTAAATCTGATTCAGTGAAAAGATCTGACTTAAAAAAATGTTCAGACATCAGTGAAAGCATGACAAATAAGTAAATAAGTTATAAAAGAAGAATAAAAAACAGATACCTTAGAAAATGATGCTTTTATGATTTTTTTTTTGGTCATCTCAAGTTTCATTCACTTCAATTATATAAGAAATATGGCTAAAATGCTCTTCAAAAATTCCCCTTCTGAGTTCCTCATAGATTTTCAGTCATACAGATTTGGAATGACATGACGGCCAGTAAATATTTACAGAAATTCTGATTATGGGTAAAGTATTTCTTATTCCTTTAATGAATTAATCAATTGGCTCAAACCACAAAAAAACTTCTTTGCAAGTGAACATGTCTGGCTGATAGCAATAAACACAGAACAGAACAACAGAACATGGGGTGATGCATATTTAAAAATTTTGTGCCAGAATATAAAAGATTAACTTCCACGTTAATCTATGTTTCATTTTCTTGCACTCTATCTAGCTGTTTTTGAACAAGAATTAATTCTGTCAACAGCCTTATAGATCGTAAAAACATTTACTATTCATCAGCTGATTTAGCATTTGGACTAAGAGGGTATAACAGATTTAATTATTTCAATATTGTCCCTTCAATTACATTTAGAATTTAACTGCGAAATTAGACTCTCATTTAACAATAAAGCAATCAATTTGTTATTTGTACCTTTAGAAATAATTACAGTTTAAATGCACCGTTTCTTCGACCTTGTGAATTTAAAGCCAATTTGAAGCAAGGTGAAGTCACGTGTTTATGGATTTCAGAACAGCTTGGAACACATAAATATATTCTGTGCTGATATGCCAAGAGCAAGAGGTGATCTATATTAACTATAAATAAAAACATGTTATGATTCCATAAGCGCTGCATTTAACCTTTAGAAATCGTAGTGGTGCAGACATGCGCCTGTGCTTTGAATAATAATGGTGTATTGGAAATTAAAAACATGCTGCACATACAAACACATCATGATGGAAGCCCATAAAAAAAAAAAAAAAAAAAAAAAAAAATTCTTCAAGTAATCCTCGTTCCTCATGGGCAGTAAAGGGTATCATAGGAAAGGAAGTTGGTGTCATGAGCCTGCAGACACACTTGAGTCTAGACTGCAGTCATTTTAAGCCTTTGGATTGCACTTTCATGAAGTCTAACTAGATGTCATCAACAAATAACACAAATGAAAGAAACACATGTGCCTTTTTATTACATTCTAGCACACCATTGACCACAGAGGGAAATGCCTCCTACGTTTTACATTAACACTTATGTTCTCACAGCTTGAGCTATAACTGTCAGAAGAGCAGTGTGTGAGTGTTTTATGTTTTCAGTCACGCTGGAAAGGTCACACATGACGTACACTGTAAAAAATAAAAAACACAATTTGTTGAGTCAGCTTAAAATAATTTGTTACCCTGCTGCCTTAAAATTTTAAGTCAACTAAAATAAGTTTAGTCAACTTGAAATGTTATGTTGTACTAAGTAACAACTTAGATATTTGTGTTTGCTAAACTTAACAGATGGGTAAGTAACCCAGCTGCCTTAAAATTTTAAGTTGATTCAACTCAAATATCTAAGTTGTCACTTAGTATAATTTAACATTTCAAGTTGAATAAACTTTTTTTGAGTTGACTAAACTTAAAATTTTAAGGCAGCCTAAGTTGACTCAACAAATTTTTACAGTGTAGGCGGAAGTACCAACCCAGTGTTTACAAAGCGAATGTGCAAAGAAAGTCAAACATCCTTTACAAAAAAAGGTAAAACAAGATGTTGGACGTTTTTGAAGTTAATGGAGAAAATGAGATTTGAGAGATGAGAGTTTTTCACCCTACCCTACCTTTTTGAACCGAAGCACACAGACAATTAACTAACTCTGCGTGACCTTTTCAGCATTTATGGTTAAAAAGTATATAATTTTTTTTATTTTTATTTTTTTTTAGAAAATGACTGATCGTTTCGTGAATAAGACCCTTATTCATCGGCTGGGATCAAGTAGAGCCCTTTGAAGCTGCATCGAAACTGCAATTTGGACTTTCAGCCTGTTGACCCCCATTGAAGTCCTCTATATAGAGAGAAATCCTGGAATGTTTTCCTCAAAAACCTTAATTTCTTTTCGACTGAACATCTTGGGTGACATGGGGGTGAGTAAGTTATCAGGAAATTTTAATTTAGAAGTGAACTAACTCTTTTAAATGACCAATGTGGTTTGGTCTTGTAGTGTGTAATTAACAGTGTTTCTTCTCACGTTCCTTTTTCATCAGAAAAGTGTTTGAGCATGTAGCTTTACTCAAGTACTTGTATGTTTTATAAAGCCAAAGAATTTAGGACTTCAAGGTTGAATATCATTCTTCTCTACAATGATCCTTACGAACATACTGGCTATTTAAATATGAACTGTGTGTGTGTATAAATCAGTTTAATGGTCATAATGTTGATTCTCAACTCATTGGTTCCAACCCAAAATTGGGTTACAGATTTGCTGTGATGAAAACAATGACAAGTAGAAATGAAGAGTTCAGATGCAAAAGCCTCTAAATTCATCTGACGTATTTCTTTAAAATTAGCATTTCTTTCTGGCTACTTTGTATAGGTTTCTATGTAAGTACTGTCACGTTTGATTGGGCTGAGGCTGGAATTTAGTGAGTTTTTAGTAAAAGTATTTGATGGACATATACTATGTGTCAAAAGCATTCACTCAGTATCATTATCTCATTTTTGACCGAGATGGCTTTTAGCTTGTTTTGCATCTAAACTCTTCAAATATTACAAAGCAACTAATAATGCAATAAATGTATAAATAAATGACCACAAATGTGCAGTGAACCTGTAGCCTATATAGGGAGTACTGAAGCTGTCCACGAGAGACAAGCGCACACCTTACGTATTTACTGAGTGGACTGATCCTCTGTTGTGTTCTAAATGCCTCTCTTGGTTTCATCCTGGAAATAGCAAATAAACCCCTGTTTAATGAAAAATTGGAGCTTTGCTTCACAGATGTTCATTACTGCAGACATTTGTCCACTCTCGTATAAATGTGTTTATTAATTAAAATACCTCTGTGTGTGGAGTGTTCGAGACTAAATGATTAAAAAGCGTGAGCATATGGTTGAGTAATTAAGATATGTGGTCTCTCTTTCCACTGCCCAACTATCAGGTGTAAATGGAAGTGATTTGAAAGCCAGGTGTCCACTGGTACTGTCTAAAACATTACATTTCAAAACTTATGCATGTTCTCTTTCTGTATTACGGTTTGATGATCAGAGACGGGCACTTCATTTTTCTCTTTTAATTTGCAGCACACCTGGACATGTTTATTTTCCATGTGTGAATGGTAGGAAAATAGGGAATATTTTAGACACACACATGCACATTAGAACGAGAGAAAGCCGGTCAAAAGAGCACTTATGTGTATCTGCATTCAAGTGCATAATGGATTTTGGACTGCATGGCTGAATATGTTCATATTAGCAGGGTAGTTTTTAAAAGGGGTTTAGGGCAGACTGAACATTCATACTGGTGGAAAGGAAGTTTTGTTTGGAATTGTTAGAACCTGGCAGCACGTTCAATGATCCTTCTACCACGTAAGGTGAAATTTATTTTCGCTGCTAATTATCTAGAAATTGTACTGAAAACAAAGGAAACGTCTAATAAAAAAAGAAAGAAAATATACATATAATAATAATAAAAATAAACACAAATTATTTAAAAACAATGATTGAAATTATGTCTATTCTATATGTGCTATTCTATATTCTATAATATGTCTATTCTATAAAGGTTACCCTATAATTATGTCTATTCTAGAAATGAGAAAGCCATAATAAGTACAAATAATTTAATGCAAACAAACAAACAAACAAACAAACAAGCAAACAAAGAAATAAAAACACTTGTGCTTGCATTAAAATATTATATAATATGTTTTATGGAACTAAGTGTCCACTCTTAAAAATAAATAAATAAATAAATAAAAAATCAAGAAAGCCAATTACCTTGACTTGAAAATAAGGGAATGACATAAAACACGGGTAATTATGAGTAATTTCAACCTTTTGAGACCCAGACCTATTCTTTCAGAACATACTGTTCTGCACCAAACCAGACATAAAAGGAATAGCGAATCATCTGTTTCCATTTGCAAAGGAGGGATAAGTATGTGAAGTGCATGTACAGCAGATTGGTTTGTTCAAAAATAAAAATTCTTTCATCATATACTCACACTCATGTTCTTTGGTGGAACACAAACAAGAAATTTTGCAGAATGCCTAGGCTGTTTTTCCAAACAATAAAACTAAATGGTGCAACTCAACCAAATTTTGGAAAAAAAAAAAAAAAATGTTTCTGCCAAACCTTTTTTTTTTTTTGTTTGTTTTTTTGTTTTGAAATAGCACTAAAAATCCACTTGCCAATCTCAGGGTGCTTATTTTCCCATGAACCACAGTTTAATTTGCAATCATCATGCCTTTTATGAGGAAAATGTTTTTCCACAAATTAGTTTGGCATATTTGGGCAATTTGGTACATATAATGAGGGAAGAAATCTAACTATAACATTCTTTCATTTGTTTGTGTCTTTTAGTCAGTGGAACTCGTAAATAATATATAGGCCTATGTGTTTGAGTATGAGTAAGTGGGTTAGTGTGTGTATGTGTGTCAGGTTTCTGACCCTGCCCTCCTGTCCAGATTCTCCACACTCGGCCTCGCAAGTCTGCTTGAGTGCTCTTTAAATAGACACACACACACACTTTCTAAACACAGCACTTCTGCCAGACCTTGTGTTTTCAGAGTATGTGGACCCTAGTAGCAAGTAAGATAGATAAAAAAGTAAAATCTTTGTGTATATATAATATGCAAGTGTAGATGTCATGTCTTATATATTGTTACTGTGCACATATCTGGCTCTCTGTACATCTATATAATTTCTGCACATACTGCAGCTGACCTTTGACCTTTGCTTAGACCATATGCAATCATTCAGTTATCTACCAGGAACAAATGATGGAGATGATGATGGGCTAAGGTGAGCATCGCCATTACTGATCATAACTTGCACCTTGACATGAATGATGCCTCAAAAATGTGGTGGACAATAAAGCTAAAAGAAAAAAAAAAAAGAGAGATATCTTTTATTGAATCTAAAGAACTAAATATTATAAAGATTTGGCAGTTGGCTCTTATGAAGTCAGCAAACACTTAGCAACTGCATAGCAATGCAATACCAAGCACTCAGCACACATTAGCAACCACATACCAATGCTCTGGCAACCATCCAGAACACCCTAGCAGTGTGGTAGCAAGTTTTGCATGGGTAAGAGCCACTCATATTTTCTGCAGGAAATGTTAAAAAGTTTTACTGTTTCACTGGCAGTATTTTGTCCATTTAATGTAAATCCACAGTATTATTTGTGATGTTACATAAATTACATTATGTTCTATTTAAAATTTCCCTGGCTTCTTGGATGTATTGTTGAACTTAAAATACAGGAATAATGTGCAGAAGAGAGACTCCCAAAGAGCTTGTTACACTCGACCAGTAAAGTCTTCACAGTGAAATGGCCTGACAGCTACAGAATAAGAGGAGGTAATGAGACCACTTTAACCAGCCCCTGGCACCACTTAAAGAGGCCTGTGAATAATGGACATGTATACAAAATCATACTAACTAAAGTAAAAGCACAAATAAACCTGCACTCAGGGTTTCTTTTCTGATCGCTTGCTTTTTACCAACATCCTTTTTCCACCACTTCCTTTCTCTCTTGCTCTTTATACACACACGCATACACACACACACACACGCAAACACTTACTTAACACACATTGCACCCTTTTCCAGAGGAGCCTTGTTAGCTGGCAACTCCTGAATTATTACTGTAGGTCATTCTATAAACAGCTTTAAAACGGCTCTAGTCTGTTCTGTGTGTGCCTGTGCATAGCAACAGGGAGACTGAGGGGAGTGTTCATGTACCATTACACCTACACAAGTAAATAAACTCCATGGCACCATAACTTTTCCAACCTAACCAAGTTCATCCTCTGCTCTTGGTACTGTATTTTTTTTATAGCAGTGCATTTATGGGGGTACAACTTTAAGTTAATTTGACATAACGACGCTACTAATGTAACTACATTTCAGTCTGATGGTAGCTTCATGGATTTCAAAACAATTTAACTTACTTTATCCAACCAGCAACCATGTACCTCGACCAATCGCTTTAGTTGCTGTATTTTTAAAGTGCCCCTATTATGGATTATGAAATGTTCTTATTTTGGTTTTGCGAGTCCCCAACAACAGGTTGACATGCATGCAAGGTTAAAAAACACTTTTATTGTCTTATAATATGCATTTATTTTTACCTTATTTGCTCAACAACTCCCAAATGATTCGCTCAACAAATAATTTGTCCAAACCCCTCCTTTGCGTGACGCTAATCTGTGGTGATTGGTCCGATGAACATTACTCTAGCCCACAGCTCAGTGGTAAACACCCAAACAGCCATGGTATGCGTTAGCCCAATGCAGAAATGTATTGATAAAGCACTGCAGTTTATACACCAATGTATTGCTCTGTTATTTATCAGAACTCCAAGTAATAACAATGACAAACATTCACTATTCAGTGCCACATTTCTAGACAATTGCGAGTGAATGGATATTGCTGTTAGCTGGTTAGCCTGAGACATACGAGCTGTGCCGGAGTGAACACAACACACACAACTAAATACGTATTTTGCATGCTACAGAGTACATGAGAGCAACAATTTCCTGATAATTTACTCACCCCCATGTCATCCAGGATATTTATGTCTCTCTTTCCTCAGATGCGAAGAATTTAAGGTTCCCTTTGAATAGGGAACAAGACGCTGCGTCCTCTAGAGGACACTATGGGTAATGCCTTCTAGAGGACACAGTGCGAGTTCTCAGGTTACGCATTAAATCATGGTTCCCTGAGAATAGGGAATGAGATGCTGCATCCTCTAGATTCCCCATAGTGCCCTCTAGAGGACGCAGCATGAGTTTCCTTTTGAAAAGGAACATCTGATTTTTTTAGGGAATCGGTTTGGGGTTCGCGTGATTCATGTAGCTTACATGAACGATTCACTGATCAGGTAAACTCACTAATTCACTCCAACTCCTGTTTGAAGTGCTAAAAAACTATTTATATATTATTATAATTAAATGTTTTTTTAATTATTATTATTTTTTGTAAAATAAATGTAAAATGTAATAATGAGAGCACAATTCCAAAACAGCGCCGATGGGAGGGGAAATTTCTGCAGGTGGTTTACTAACAATGCACAAATTAAAGAACACAGACGCAACATTCTCATTTACATATCGACAAACGCAAAATAACAAGCGCAGTGCAAATTAGCATAGTCGCAAATAAAGAATAAAGAAATAAAGAAGCCACAGTATGTTGAAAAGAACCGGAGGCCAAAAAAATTAAGGTTTGCTAGAAGTGTTGATAGACCTGGTATTGCGTGACTCCTAGTTGAGAGTTCCAAGTCATGTTTTATTTCCTGAAGCAAATTAAAAAATAACATGGATTGGCGAATGATGTGTTTGCTCTCCCTTTTACCATGCATTCTCCATTTCATGCGCAAAATAGTTTAAGACATGCTTTTTGGGAGTTAAATTAGGGCGTAAATGCCAGTAATTTGACAAGTGCAAACATTAGTAAAACATGATTTACTTGAATATTCTTCTCCCATAAACTTTGCGTCTGAAAGGGAAACTTCTACAAATGCATATTCAATAAGGTCAGGTGCAAAAATAACGGTGTCCATGCCTTTTCGGTGCTAATTCATTACTGTGTGTCTTTAGTAAAACCTGACAGTTGCGTTGATGCAAGCTGTTGGTAAAACTGTCCTGAAATTTCTCTTTAAATAGCTTTTTATTATCTAGCAATGCATCTTAACTTCCAATTACACTGTGATTAGTTAGCCTACTTAGTATATTCAAGTTTTCATGAACTGGCATCTGAGTAAACTTCAATATGTATCAATACATTGAGCAACTTGATTTTTCTGAGTACAAGATTTTTTCATTCATTAACATTATGAAATTTACAGTGAGTAACTTGTGAGTACAATGAGCTATGAACTATAATGCAGATTATGACACTGACAATTTTATCTTACGAAAATGCTAATGTTTTCTATCCACTGATCTTTATCTTCAATAAACTAACAGTCTTACCTAATAACATCAAAATCACAATACCATTTCCAGTTCTTCACCTTTAAAGTTCACACTGTCACTACTCATCAGAAATCATAGATTTCTTCAGAACATTACACTGCTTACATTAGTCTATAATTGGTTGGTAGGTGCCTGTCAAGGACTGACATAACGCTGACAGTCACATTACTCTTAGTTTATGATTAATTGGTTGAATGAGAAAGATGTCTTAGTTGAGGGATGGAGAGACTGAGTGAGAGAAAAAAGAGAGGATACAGAACAAAGCATTGACTTTGGGAGCTCTGCATAGTCATCCTATCAGCATGCAGGGTGAGTGAAAGTGAGAAAAGGAAATCTGTATGAAATAAATTGAATGACCTTTATACCAACTCCATCTAATATAGCAACTCTGTCCGCTGCTTCTGTTCAGCTCTGTAAACGAAAATGGTATCGACTTCTGTGGGAAGTGAAATAATAACAGTCTGCAGGGTTGCTCATGATCGCGCCAAGCTAATTTACCTCAGAAGGACACCCAGCTTCGAAAATCAATATCTTATGTCAACTGAAGAAATAATAAGCAATTTAAAGAAATTCCTGTGATGCTACACCAAGTCCTACAGGTCATGAACCATGTCAGCACCGATGGAAAGTAAACGGCTACGCTCATGAATCGGAAATCATATCAGGGAAGTCAGACAGAAGCTGGGGGATGTGACTGTTTTGTCTATAAGGACAATCGTCGAGGTTTTAAAATGGAAAGTGATTCCAGAAGCGCAGAACAGCGGTATATCTCTGAGGAGAAGAAGAGTGAGTGAATGAATGAATGAATGAGCACTGCATCCCACCACATATGCGCCCATCCTTCATCCTCAAGACACTACAATTACCCAGAGCTTATCCTTCAGTACAGCACTACAATCAGCAAGACATCTCTCTCTCTCTCTCTCTCTCTCTCTCTCACTGTACAATCAAAGCCTTGTTTGTCTCACTTGAAAATCTCTTAAAAGCAAGGAGGCACAGAAGCACCTTTCTCTGCAAAGTCCACAATTACACATTTTTCTCACTTTCAAGGGTACACCGTCTACGCAATCACTGCTTTTATTTCACCTTTTCTGTAACAAATTTTTGTAAGAGCGAGAGCAAGAAGTGCCATTGCTGAGAGTGCAAAACTCTTTTAGCTAAAAGCACATCTTGTTCTCTGACTACAGATTCTAGAACTTTGTAATCAACAAGGAAAGAGCTTCAGACTCTGAAGGGTGAATTCACTAAACAATTACGTCACTTTTACTTCAACACACCAACCACCCGCAATCCGTTTAAGGCATGTGCTAAATATTTGTGTTTTTTTCTTGTATTGTACCTTTTCAGTTTAAATTATTTATTGCCATTATATGTGACCCTGGACCACAAAACCAGTCTTAAGCAGCATAGGTATATTTAACGCTATCTCACAACCAATTTGTATGTATTTTACGGGGTGCCTAATTCGTACGATTTCAGTGACGGGTAGGTTTTTTGGAGTGAGGTTAGGTGTAGGGCATTCGTACAAATTCATACATATCATGCAAATCGTAAAATATGTACGTTTTAGCTAAAATCGTATGAATTTGTACGAGTGAGGTCATATGAATTTGTACGAATTAGCCATCTTGTAAAATATGTACAAATTGCTGTGAGATCAGGCTGGTATATTTGTAGCAATTGCCAAAAATACATTGTATGGGTCAAAGTTTACGATTTTTGTTTTATGTCAAAAAACATTAGGATATTAAGCAAAGATCATGTTCCATGAAGATATTTTGTAAATATACCATAAATATATCAAAACTTCATTTATGATTAGTAAAATGCATTGCTACACTGTAAAAAATTACTGTGAATGTAACGGTAAAAGACTGTAAAAATTCTGTAAAAATCCTGTTAAATGGTTAATGGTAAATTCCCCTATACGGTGAAAAACTCTATTGGACATGGGATGTAATTTTACGGTAGTATACCGTTTTTCTAAGTTTTGTTTTTCTTATCAGTTTTGAACATTAGAGTTGTATGTTACATCTAATGTTGTTAAATTACTGTTTATTGCATTATTGCATAGCATTTCATGTACTATCATGATGGTGTTTAGTGTTTGTGTAAATGACACTGTGCACCTTCTATGTATATATTAGTATTTAAAAGCTGCTTGTGATGGGCTGTGGTGCATCATGTGACTTTCTCATCACCACCTGCTTTTGGTGGTTATCAGTGTATTACAAAAGTACAAAACACATTTCAATACTGCAATATGTTGGCTAACATTACATAAGTTAATTACAGTATTTAAACGTAAATTTAAGTTAAAACCATAAAATCTAAAACATTGCTTCCATATTTTTACGGTAAAATTCCGGCAACCACAGCTGCGTTTTTTTTTACCGTAAATTTTATGATTTTTTTTTTTTTTTTTTTACAATGTAAGAACTTCATTTGGACAACTTTAAAGGCGATTTTCTCAATATTTTGCTTTTTTTGCAACCTCAAATTCCAGATTTTCAAATCATTATATCTCAGCCAAATATTGTCCTATCCTAACAAACTATACATCAAAGCTTATTTATTCAGCTTTCAGATGATGTATAAATCTCAAATTCAAAATAAATAAATAAATAAAAATTAATAAATAAATAAATAAATTTAAAAAAAGACTCTTATCATTGGTTTTGTTTTCAAGTGTCACATACTTCTGCACAAAAATGCCATCCTTTTTTATAAATTAAGCTTATTATAGATTGTGCCTTGCTGGCAAAAGTCTATGCTAATTGCCTTGTGCAATTAATTAAGTAGTCAATGCAAATATGCCTTACTTCTAAGCACTCCCCGTCCATGACATTATCCAGTAATTAAAAAAAAAACGAAAACACAATGCAGTGAAGTGCAAAATTTAAAATCCATACAAGATATGTGTAAAAACAAATACAGAAAGTTCCTTTATATTAATTCAGACCATTTTTTTAATCAGTGTAGAAAGAAGTCTTAAACGAAAGGTATTCTTTAATTATTTAACTTGCAAGAAAGGAGATTAACTTTGGTATAATATTTTTTTCCTCTCCAGTTCTTCACAGATGTGAAGACCCCCAGACCCCATTTTGAAAGCCCCCTTGGCTAAAACACCAGACATTAGGGGGAATTTAGGATCAAAAGAAAGACATTTCTGGATAAAATGTCAAACACACACGCTGGTAGCCACGATAAGTGATGAAATAATTTGCAAAAAATTTAATTGATGCAAAACTAAATCAAACTGTCAAATCAATGACATTGCCCTATGACCCACCAGTATGGAGTTTTCAGAATAACCAACCATAAAAAAAAACTTCTTCTGCCATCTGACTGCACCTTTTTTTAGTCTAGAATGTTCTTATTAGGAGAGATGTAAATAAGCACCACTATTTCTGATTTTGAATTACGAAATGAAAATATTTGGTGAGAGTGCACCTTAACAATGTCAAATAACCATGGTGCGACATTGTAAGTGTCAGCGAAATTGCCTCTTTACCTTTTCATCTGAGCACAACGGTGGTATAGTGCTCCGGAACGTTCTCTTACATTCACACACTCTTAATAAGCACAAATCAATAAAAGCACAAGCAAACAAAAGCTCACTTAGACCTCAAATGCAGCCTCCTCTCTTAGAACACACAGTCCCTCAGAAGCTATTACTGTGTTGATGTGTCTCTTAAAGCAGCTGGGACTTTATCAATCTGAGAGAGCTGAGTTGCATTTGGACGGCTTTTTGTTCCCTTTCAACACCAACAAGCCTTATGAAATATCACCTTTATGGCTCACTCTGGACATGTGATTAGATTAGAGTAACTTCACAGAATGCATTGCTGCTGACGGTTCTCGGCATGGAACATTGATTTTGTTGTAAACAGCACGTCAGGAGCTCAGAGAGCATTTGGAGAGGATTGGGTGGGACAGCATGCTGAGATGTAGGTTGTTGTATGGGATGAGCCCTGGTGGTTGTGAATGCTGATTTTGGATATATTTGTAAGTGTGTGTGTAACCCTCCTCCTGTCTGGTCAGAGGCCAGAGTCATTATAGAGAGATGATGGGGAGCTGCCCAACAGCGTCCAGTTGGAGAGCTGCTTACTCATCGTTCTTCCTCTGCCGTTTCTCACTGTGTGGCACAGGAAGAGTCTTACAGACAGGAAGTTGAGGGTGTGTGCATGTGGATTTGTGTTTATGTGGAGGAGTATAAGAGGAAAACATTCCTTGCTATGAAAGTAATGGCAAAATATTTCTGGTCTGAAACATATTTTGTACCAGACAAAACAAGTACTTTAAACAGTAGTTTAAGGAGTCCAAGTATATATAAAGTATACACACGTATCAGCAAACATTGGGCCGAGTGGAGCTTAATTCTGTCGGCAGTACTGTTGGTGATGGGCAATTTCAAAAACTGGTTTATGAATTTCGTAAACCTTTGTGAATCATTTGTTTAGAACCAGTGATTCGGAACATGTCTTAAACTGCCACAAAAGTCACAATATTTCAATATATGAGGCATTGTTACATTACAACTGTTTCGAAACATTTCAAAATTTCAGTGGTTGGTTGATAGGAGGCAATCGCTTTGGACAAATGAGTCTATGTGGTTTTTACCTGATCTTGGATCAGTTTTATTAAGTTGAGCTGTCTTTAATTACTCAGTAAAGACCAGGGTTCTCCAACCAAATTCGGTATGCCGTTTCAAATCTAGATAATTAGATCTTATGATTTTTGGCCAAACTGGGGTGCATTTCCCAAAAGCTAACGCGAACTAGCTAACTATGGTCATTAGTTCCACTGAACTCTATTGGTAATAACAGAATTTGCAACATATTTGCTTTTGGGAAACACACCACTGGTCAGAAGTTATAACCAGAAATGTCTATTTTTGTATATCTTTTGACCAGTAGGTGGCGCTGTGCTAAAACGACTCATGTGCCCTTAGGACATGCTTGTTACAACACATACCAAGTTTGGTCAGAAGCATTGCAGAGATATAGTCTCCTGTCCATTTTTGCACAAACATTGTCAAATTTGTTAACGCATTTTTGGTATATCAAATAGCTTTTGATACATTTTTGCTCTGAAGATTATCTGATTATCCAATTGGACAAACTGTTTAGGACGAGTTCAAAAAAAGAATTTTTCTTTTAAGACCTTATAGTTCAAAAGTTATTAGCAGAAACATGAGTGCAAATTTGGCCAGTTTGAGTTACAGACTCCACATTTGCTGTAGTTAATGATGAGACTGTCTTCTATCCATGTGCCAAATTTCATAACTTTTCCACAAGGGGTTCTATACGATTCATAAAATCCATAACAATACGCAAAACTATTTGAAAAATACAGCATTTTACTACAAATTTTTAAATGGTCCATACTCAAAGTAGAACATATAGGAAAATTGGGTATTGTTTTATTTCGTATGCCGCTTATAATCTAACGAGATCACTCTTATGATTTTGGGTAAATTATTTTTTTTTAAAAAGTAAAAATTGTATATATCTCTTGACCAGTAGGTGGCGCTGTGCTGAAAGTACTCTTGTGCCCTCAGGTCATGCTTGGTTCAAACGTTATAATCACAAATATGAGTGCAAATTTGGCCTATTGGTGATGCTAGAGAGTTTGAGATTTGATTTTTTTTTAAACCAAATTTGCTATGGTTAATATTGAGACTGTCCTCTACCTGTGTGCCAAATTTCATAACTTCAACTTTCATAACATAAATAAATGTGGTTCTACCCAGCTCTATTAAGGGTTTTGTGTACTGCAATTATCTTGAAATCACCCAGTGAATGCAATATTTGAAAAAAATAATGTTTGATTTTAGTAGTTCAGCTCTGACTTTATATATATATATATATATATTAAATTATATATATATATATATATATATATATATATATATATATATATATTATATTAAACCATATAACTCTGAACACACATCACCCATCATCTATCCTTAACCCTTTACATGATATCTCTACCGTACGGTTGAGATAACTTTGATAGGGAATAAATCTATCAAAAGGAAGAGATGAGAGAGCAGTCTTTCCACAGCTATACTGCCCCATCTCTGTGTCTGCTGTTTCCATGGAGGGACGGGAATTTCCAGTTTTTAAGTGAGAACAGCAGTTTACAAACTTCAGTTAGTCACACAGAAGGGAGATTGGTGCTGGTCAGTCATCAGATAATAGGGTCAAACAAGCAATCAAGGAAGTAAGGATGAAACCATAAAGTTGTTGTGAATAGGGTAGAGGGTAAAGAACAGAAATATAGCAAAATATATGAGAAATGCAGAAATGTTTATTTATAATAATTATCCAAATCATGTGTGACTGTAAGGTTGATATGTCAGTAAAAGACATGGTATAGCATATATTGCCATACAGCTATATATGTATATTATACAGACACTTTAAAATATTTTTTTTTAACTTTGTGAACCCAGAAGGTTATGAGATGTATGCAAGATACTGACAAAGTTAATTTGTATTATTGCAAAATAATAAATAGTTCTCTGAATTTAAATCAAGATTTACCATGGACTGTCATCTCAACCGTACGGTAGAGTTTTACAACAACAAAAAAAACAAAAACAAACATAAATTGCAAAAAAAGTGCTTGAGGATATTTATTAGATGTCTACTAATAAGAATTTAATGTTAAATAATTTTTTTCATTAGCCACTTTTAGAGGTGAAAGTTAATATGATGTTCTAATGGATAGTTCACCCTTGCTTAATACAAAAAGAGAACTGAACAGACTTGTCAGACAGAAAATTAAGTGGCCATGATATTCTTTAAAATTTCTCCTTTTATGTTTCCCTGAATGAAGGAACTCATATGGGTTTGGAATGACACAAGGTTGAGTAAATGATGACAGTTTTCATTTTGGGTGAACTATTCTATGAACTAATGGAGGGTGTGTAGAGGTGACCTTTTTCTTCCAGTCACTCTCGCTTTCAGAATTTGTGCTGTGGCAGCATTAACCCAGTATGTAATGCAATGAAGCTTCTGTCCTGAATGGCAAACAAAGAGATGAGAGACAAAAGGAGAAAGAGAGGATGTGGAGACAAAGTCAGAGCAGAATGTTAATGCCAGTACTAGACTCCCATTCACTGTGACTTCAGCGTCATGTTCAAATAAAGCAGTCAGCCATCACGTTCACACCATAAGCTAGCAATGAAATCGTGATTATCTAAATTTGAGCATTTTCTGTAGCTGTATTCAAATCCTGTGTGTGTATGGTAAATATTAATATTATTATGTTCAAGCTGGTTTACTGGTGCTCTAACTTACATAAATATTCTCTGATAAACTTTCACTCTGATTTAAACTCCAAAAGCTGCTGCATCTTTTATAGAATCTTCTCCTGCTCACTGATTGGTGCAAAATATATACATACATATATATATATATATATATATATATTATATAATTTTGTATAATATTATATATTTTTGTATTTAATTTTATATTTAAAAATATGTGTGTCTCACTGGCCTAAAGTTCTCTAAATTACACACATAGAAGTTCTTTTCTAGTTCGCCCCTTTTTTTCTGTCCATTTCTCTTTTTCTGTGACCCACAGAATTAGTCAGTGCAGCAAATGAGGAAAGAAAACGGATTAAAAATGCAGCTGCACATGCAGCAGATTAATTGCACTCATCAGCTGTAATAATGTGATAATGTGTTTTTTGGGTGTTAATGTAAACTACGGTAAGAACTTCTAGACTAAGATAGAGAGGAAAATAGAGTAAAAGAGAGCTGGAGAGCGGTTTGGCTGTCTTGATTAATGGCATTGGGAAACTCTCTGGACTTCTGTATGTGTTTCTGTGTGGTACAATGGGGAAGTATTGATGAGCTTACATGATGCTGAAAAGCAGATTGGAAAGAATTGCACAGTCTCTTCAGGACATATTGATTGGGGGAAACGTAAAGTGGGGAGCTGTTTATTTCAGAAGCACAGGCCAAAGGCCTAACCTAAATTCACAATCAAACCCCCACTGCGTTCTTGTTGACAGGCATATACAAGTAGCTCTTCAAATGTGGGTATAGAAGTACATGCCGATCACCTATTTGATTTGAGGACTGACTGTAGGAGGGCTGCCACTTCAGCACAACACTCTGTGAATGAAAAAAAACAGCCTCACAGTATTAACAATGTATTAAAATTGTGCGTTTATTGAGTGTTTATTAAACAACAAATAATTATAGAGCTGTTTTATGTTGTGGCCATTGTATTTGGTGCCCTGTGTTGTTAGTATACTGTATTCGTTTGGCAGCCTGCTGACAGGCTTTTGTTTTCATTCCAGCACTCCACTACAGACTTAAATCACAGAAAATGAGACATTCATTTCAGCCAATCATATTATGAAAGCCATTGAAAGAAGTTCATGCAAACATATAATGAGCAGTGGCACAAAAAAGTATTCTCGTAGCTTCATAACATTACGGTTGAAACACTGATGTCCCATGAGCTATTTTATCTATGTCCTTACTACTTTTGGGCCTTGAACATGTCAGTTGTGTTGCTGTCAATGCAGGGTCAGAAATCTCTCAGATTGAAGCAGATAGTAGATAGTAGCAGTTTAAGCTATTAAAACATACAAGTGTATTTTACACAAGTTTTAATAAGCTACATGATAAATTTCTGTTTAATAAAGTTCTGTCATTGTATAAATTGTTTTTCCAATGAGCCTAAATAATCTGTATAAGACTTGTATGCTTTAAATTCTTCAGAAGCCAAAGCCATCATTTTCCCCTTCACTAAAAACACCAAAATCTCATTTATGTTCTTTTTAAAGAATGGTTGACATCATTAAGACACCAAAATAAAACTGGAGCACTATGAAGATGAGTAAATAATGACAAAATTATCATTTGTATTGCTTTAACACCTACAAGATTCTGTACAGTTGAGGTCAAAAGTTTATGTACACCTTGCAGAATCTGCGAAAGGTTAATTATTATACCAAAACAAGAGGGATCATACAAAATGCATGTTATTTTTTATTTAGGACTGACCTGAATAAGATATTTCACATAAAAGATGTTTACATGTAGCCCACAAGAAAAAATAATAGCTGAATTTATAAAAATGACCCTGTTCAAAAGTTTACATACACTTGATTCTTAATACTGTATTGTTACCTGAATGATCCACAGCTGTGCTTTTTGTTGTTGTTGTTGTTTAGTGATAGTTGTTCATTGTCCCTTGTTTGTCCTGAACAGTTAAACTGCCCGCTATTCTTCAGAAAAATCCTTCAGGTCCCACTTTTTTTAGCATTTTTGTGTATTTTCATTTTGTGTACTCCTATGCAACTATTACAGAAAGTTCAAACACTCACTGATGCTGCAGAAGAAAACACAATGCATTAAGAGCCAGGGGTGAAAACTTTTTTAAGATCAGGGTAAATTTAACTTATTTTGTCTTCTGGGAAACATATAAGTATCCTCTGTAGCTTCTGAAGGGCAGTAGTAAATTAAAATAAAGATATTTAGGCAAAACAAGAAAAATGTACACATCTTCATTCTGTTCAAAAGTTTACACTCTTGGCTCTTAATCCATTGTTTTTTTCCTTCTGGAGCATCAGTGAGCGTTCGAACCTTCTGTAATAGTTGCATATGTGTCCCTCAGTTGTCCTAAATGTGAAAAGATGGATCTCAAAGTCATACAGACATTGTCGGAAAGGGTTCAAATACACAAAAATGCTGAAAATCCAAAGAATTTGTGGGACCTAAAGGTTTTTTTTTTTTTTGGAAACAAACAAACAAACAAACAAACAAAACTGCAGACAGTTTAACTGTTCAGGACAAACAAGGGACTCATGAGCAACTATCACTAAAAAAAAACAACAACAACAAAAAAGGTAACAGCACTGTATTAAAAATCAAGCATAATATGTTTTGAACATGGTCATTTTTATAAATTCAACTATTATTTTCTCTTGTGGACTATATGTAAACGTCTGTAGTGTGAAATATCTCATTCAGGTCAGTACTAAATAAAAAATAACATGCATTTTGTATAATCCCTCTTATTTTGGTAAAATAATTAACATTTTGCAGATTCTGCAAGGTGTATGTAAACTTTTGACCTCAACTGGACACGAAAAGAACGCTTAACTTTTTAGTGAGTGAAAATGTGTAGAATCTCTACACAGATTACTTGACTTAGAAACAAAATCTGTTATGAATAATTTTTCTCTGTGCTCCTCCGCATATTTCCCAGTACACCCTCAAGCTCTAGGCAGAACATTACCAACCATCAGGACCATCCAGACTGATGCCGACACAGAAAACCCTGCACTGTACGTCATACCTCCAGGCCTTTCACATACACTTACAAAAAAACAATTATCCATGACAGCATTTCAAGGGCTAATTTTCACTTTAATGTTCAGCCTCATGAGCTTGTGTGAAGGGTTATCAGAGTGAAAAAGGGGGCTTTAATTTGTTCTTCAGTCATCATAAATTTGCGGAGACTGTTCAGTGGGAAAGGTTCTTCCAATATAAATGATTCAGCAATGAAATATATCCACTGTTTTTCATGGTGCAAAATTTTAAGGTAATCATTCAAACTTGTCAGTAAGTTAATATTAGGTTTCTCAACAGGAAATTGGCTGCTTGCGACATCTATTGACCCGATACAGCACATAATGAAAAGCATGCTATTTCCTTCCGCAACAGCTGAATTAAAATTCCAGCAATGTCCTGATAATCTTTTTTTTTTTTTTGGGTAGGTGAAACAGAAATGTGTTTATTTGAAGTGTTCCTAAGCTTCGGTTAACCTCAGACAAGGTCATTTATTTCAGCTGCCTATTGTAGTAGTGCTTACCCATTTCAAGGTTGTTGCAGTGATGTATCGGTTTACGGAATCCCATCAGCCTTGCTATTAAGGACAGACTTTCTAATTTTGTTCAATCTGAGCTGGCATATGGCGGGATGACCAAGCAGAATGTACTGTGTGAAAGGAGGTAACAGGTACATAAACGTGTTGTTGAAAATGTACAAAATGGCAGGAGAATCATAGAGGGTGGAAGATCAGCAACTTGTGAGTTTATCCAAGGTTTTTATCAATTCTTGTGCAATTTACATGATTATGCTTACACATTTTGAGTGCTAAATCATGTTAAATAACGAGCGCCTTGTTTCAAAATAAATGAAGCCCGCATTATTTAGTATTTCTTTCTCTTGATTTCTTAAGACTATAATATTTCAAAGTTCCTTTCTTACAAAAGCAAGAAATGTCAGTATGATTGATGTGGATCTACAATAACAATGTAGCATTTTGACAGCCAAAAGGTGTGCGCTGACAAGTTTGAGTGGCAGTTTATTAATTGGTTAATTATTTATTCACATTGATTTCTTGCTCATTAACATAACAATTCAGCAGCGTTCTCTCTAATGTCAAAGCACACAGGGAAGCTATGATGCTCAATGAATAAAAAGGAAGAATCAATTAACACACATGAAAACAAACACTCAATTTAATGAACTTCAAGCATTCGCTGACAATGACACGTGAATGTTTTTCTCGAATCTAGCATTGATTCTTTGTGCTGCCGAAAATGATTCAAACTACCTTAAACCTTCACTGTGACTGCAGAATAATGTTCTTATTTTGAGACTCTATTGTGCCTAACATGTAAATTGCACAGCATTCTCGCTTATTTAAAGGATTAGTTCACTCTTGAATTAAAATTTCCTGATAATTTACTCACCCCCATGTCATCCAAGATGTTCATGTCTTTCTTTCTTCAGTCGAAAAGAAATGAAGGTTTCTGAGAAAAACATTCCAGGATTTTTCTCCATATAGTGGAATTCAATGGGGATCAGCAGGTTGAAGGTCCAAATTGCAGTTTCAATGCAGGTAAATGTCTTGTCTAGTGGAACGATTGGGCATTTTCTAAAAGAAAAACAAAAATGTATTTACTTTTTTTTGTCACAAATGCTTGTCTTCTTCTAGCTCTGCGATGCTGCCCATGATTAAAGATTTTACTGGTAGTCGTTTGATTTAAGCATAAGTCAACTAATCAAATGTTTATTAATAAACCATTTAAACCATAATAATGAGCATTTAACTGCCTTCATAGACTAATAAGAGCTCAAGTGCATGCATAAAACGCCAGAAGTAATGATTATGAATGTGTTATGGAAAAAAACTTAAGTATAACTTAAGTTCCTGTATACATGTTTCACACAAATTACATATTCTGAAAAGATTTGTTTTCCATTTGATAGTAGTCATTTCGCACTTTATAGATATGTTTTTCATGTCTGTAAGGCAAGTATACATGGAGTTTTGGTTATTTATTTATGTATTTTTTTTACACGCTCAAGTTCAGACAGAGATGGCAGAAAGCACATCCTGACTGTTTTCATTATTTTAGGGAAGCGCAATGTTTTGTTGTTATTGTGAGTGCACACAAACATACGTAGAGTCTTTACAGATTCGAAAGATGTATTACTCTAATCTGTATGACAAAAAATGATGGAATATTTTAAGAGCAAGTGACCACACCAACGCCTCCATCTGTCATGCAGTAAGCGCGCTACTATTCACATTTTTTGGTTAATATAGACTGAGCGGCCACGTAAAGTTGCGACTACTTACATATTTTAAATAATAAGCCATATTTGAAATCGACAAATGATAGACAAGCGTTTGGATGTCCTGCCCAATGTACTGATTTACCACATAGACCAGCCGTTAACGATCTGTACGTCATGGATTGCTTGACTTTGCCAGTTCTTGTGAATTGTTTTCCTCCTACTAAGTGACTAATAAAATTATCATCAACTAAACCTCTTCTTGTCGACTAACTGTTAGCCAACTTTTAGAGGGCAGTTCAACTTCACACATTATGTAATCATGTTGGAAAGTTTTTGCTAGATATGACCTTTATTCCTTGGCTGGTTTCATGTAGAGCCCTTAGAAGCTCCATCTTAGGTTGACAAGCTGGTGTAATGCTTAATAAATGAACAGATTCAGGGCGGCAATTAGTGCTACAATCACTATACATAAACAATGAGATATTTATATATATATATACAGATATATATTTTATAATATCAGTACACACTATTAGCCACTATACAGAACCTACTAGAACATGTCGAGATGAACATATTCTCAACCATCGTAATAGCAAAGTTACAGATAGCTGCTTGAATGTTTTTTTTTTTTTCAGTAGTACTCCATATCTGTGAAACAGGCTCACCATAGGAATGCTATCTGCTTTGGCAATGCTGCTGCATAGTATTATTGTTGCCATAACAACTAGAAGAGATTGGGCTTTTCACACATGACACTCATCACTCTTGGATTAAAGTAATGTGACCTGTGAATCATACTTCTCTTTTAAATTTGTATTAAACATTTGATGACAGTAATATTCTATAATGGCAGCAAAATAGTCACTTCATTGGGTTTCATTCGAGACTAATCGAACAAAATTGCAATGACTGACTTTTTAACCCTTAAGAGATATAGAGGTACTTCAAAAACTGTGAAGAAATGCCAATGACTAACTTAAGTATTAAATCACATTCATATATACACTACAGTGTGCTTAGAGTCTTAGCAGTTTAAGGGCATCGAGAAATTAGACGTATTTTGACATAAAATGGCCCATTTTAGAACTAGCCCAAGGGGCTAAAATAAAAATATGCTCAGTAATTGGACCTCAGCTCGTAAATCCGTTCTAATCTGTGTAGATAGGCTCCTACACTGTTGTGCTTCATTAGAATGCTCTTCTCCACCAGTCAGTTACTCAGTCACCAAACCACACCACTGGAATAATGATGTGGATGTATTTACTGACAGTGAGGTGAAGAGCAAACGAGCACTTCTTGCTACACTCATTGCGAAATGGTTGTGGGAACTGCTGAAATTTGAAATTTTGGGAATGAAAAACCATTAAAGGATCAATGATACTGCAGCTAATGAGACTCTTGGAGGTTCTTGTTTTGTGAAATTCTGAGATTGCCATGAACACGCAATAACGAATGCAAGAATGTGTCTACTTTCCCTGTCTTCCCAAGGGGACAAGTCATTTATTCTGTTCATGTTTAGCCTGTGGAGTGACAAGATAATGACACCGTCATCACTCACAGCTCGGGAGGATCGGAAGCACCAGGTACAAAAGTGCAGCTTCTGATGATGTTTCAAGCTGACCTGAGTAAGAAGGACAGTTTACTCGTGGACAGCTAAACTTTACCTAAGTAATACGTTTACTTTTAAAAGCTCAAATCTTCTATGAAGCTTTTCATGTTTCACCCAGGAGCTGGAGATCCACTGTGCTCCTAATTTACAAATGCAGCAAATTGAATATTCTTAAGAGTGCTCTTATTACATTAGGTGGGAAAGAAATGTGAATGAAAATGGACGACAGATAAAATGGAGATCTTAAGAGTCATTATCATAGCTGTGAAATATTGGCATATTTGGTGGTATAAATATAATTCATTACCTCCCTCTAAAATAACAGCAGAGTCTTTGGCTTTTTCTCTTTGCCACAAACAGAGTCATGGTAATATTCACTAAAACAAGTCAGTTTCGCTGTGGAGTAATGGTTCCACAATGGTTACAAGGAAGGAAAAAAAAGAGACATTTTTATGGTTTCTTAATCTCACACTCCCTCCAACTACATGTCCCCTGTAAAAATCCAACAAATAATTGTTGTGCTCATTAATATTTTGGAGTTCAGTGCAATATTAAGCATCATCGAGTTTTGACTTACATTAACTAGTTTAGCCAGCATGTTTACTCATTATTTTAGACTAAAAAACATTACACTTTAAGAAAAGTATATTTAAAAAGGGCCCAATGTACTGTTAATTTGAAGAAATTTTAAAATATATATATATTTTTTTGGTGTTTTTCCTATCAGTTTGAGTGTAATGGCAGAAAATGACCAGTTCCTGTATTTGTAATATCAACAAACTAAGTGGTTTTTAAGGGTTTTCTAATGTCCCATAAAAATAATATAAAAATAAAAAAGGTAATTGTCTCGCATTTATAACACGCAATTGCGAGTTTATATCACAAAGTTCTGAGAATAAAGTCCGAATTCTAAGATAAAAAGTCACAATAACATTTTTTAAATGTTTTATTCAGTGGAGGAAACAGGCTTCCATACTTTTGTCAGTGCTACACTGAAAGATATTGGCTTTAGGATTTACTCTGAAACAAATTTCACAAATAATTACTAATAAACAAGTAACAAATTGCATTAAAGATGACATTTTGAAGCAGAAAGACTGAACTCATATTTTACAAAAATCTTTTTTAATTTAAAATCATTTTTATACAGAGATGGCAAAAGTACACACATCCTTCACTCAAGTAGAAGTACAGATACTCACATTTAAAAATACTCTGGTAAAAGTAGAAGTACTGACTACACTTTTTTACTTAAGTACATGTCTGAGCCCATACTTCTTTACTTTAACTTTAGTAAAAAGTACCCATTACTACTACCTGTTTTAGTGTCACGCTGGTAACTGGACCTCACATCACATTGACACATTAATACAAAATAACTTACATTTAAAATGTGTTAGCTAATAAATGTATCAAGGCTAAACAACGAATTTCAGACCGGGAAATCTCATCCAGGCCATTCCATACACCCACAACAATTTCTGAAACCAAGGACAACCCTATTTTTTTTTGTATAGCCATCACATTAAAATAAATGTTTAAAACCTTAGGCTGGGACCGTGCAAAATAAGAAAAAGGCTCTCTCTTGAACTGCATCTTCACTTCCATTTTTCATGACATCTCTCTGCATCTCACTTTGTGTGTGTTTGCTTTTTTCACTAATTTTCAGAAATGTCTCCACCTTGTTGCAAAACAACCACCTCATTATATTCTATTAATAATTTTATTTTAGTTTAATTTAAAGTAGCACATTATGACCAGGTGTTGTTGTTTTATCTTAAAATGGCTTAAATACTATAGATTTAAGAAAACTATATTTTCTAAATTGCCTAAATGTCAAAATTAGCACAATAATGATTACATCATGACAATACCTCTACAGAAAAATCCTAATATTGAACATGTTATTGCATTATCATGAGTCATATTTTTCTCTTACCAAAATTAACCATGGTTTGTTTTTGTTTTTTTTGTTTTTTTTTGTTTTTTTTTTAACGACAACCACAGTTTTACTAAACATCTCATGGTTAGAGTATGGATAGTGTAGCAAAACCATAGTTCATTTGTGATTACCATGGTTTAACTATAGTAACCATGGATTTTAGTTTTAATTTGTGTTGTATTGTTATCTGCCCTAGCTCCCTCCGAACGGATAAAATTATGTTTTATAATATTTGTTTGCTAAATTACTACTTTAACTTTACAGTAGATACTAATGATGTCCTTTAGCATAGAGCATTCTGAGTGATGATAGTAATTTAGTTTAGTTTCATTTATAGTACTACTGCTGTAGTCTTTGTTTACTTAAGCATTAAACTGCTAGCAACTCTTAGCAGCCTGTTTACAGATGAAACTGACCTGCACTTGAAGTCAGTAGTTAGTACTAGACCTAGTAGAAAGGTCAGTAGTTTTGCCTCTGACTAACCGATCCATGATTTATTAGAGATCTGTTATCGAATGGTGATCCACCAAATGCTGTTTAAAACTAAAGTAACGAGCCTGGTTTGAAAATGTAAGAAGTAGAAAGTATAGATATTTGTGTAAAATGTAAGGAGTAAAAGTAAAAAGTAATCAGAAAAATAAATAGTGAAGTAAAGTACTGAAAACAGAAAAAGCTACTTAAGTACAGTAACGAAGCATTTGTACTTTGTTACTTCCCATCTCCGTTTTTATATTGTACTTTCATAAGTTTTCCCCACTACAGACAAATAGCTTGTGTGATATTATCTTCTTAAGAGAAGCGATACATGATAAAAACAAATTAAAGTTTGCCAAATTAAAGTGTTGCTAATAAGCTTAGTTAAATGAGAAATACAGTGATAAGAGTTTATCAGATGAAGCAGGCATTCAGTGAACAAAAAAAACAAAAAACAAGTGAGGACTCAAGCACTCAAAAATCTTGTGCAAGTTGAGGAAAAGTCAAAATGTTCAATGTCAAAGTTGAGAAGTCAAAATAAATACTTAGCACTATGTTACCATGATATTTCTTTAAACTTTTAAAAGAGCACATAATCAGATTTTTCTACTGATCTAGAGCAAAGGGTTGCTTCAAAACAGGCTTTTAGATGCTGAACTAAGGAAGAGCAAGGTTTCTAAGTCCAAATACCATTTCAAGACATCTGATGTTTTAACCAAATCCATTCTCTTGCAAATTCTCTGTCTCCATGCATTCCTGTCAGGCATTTCTGCCAGCAGCTGCTCTGTTGATTCTCCACAGTGATTCTTGGAAGCACTGGAGGGCGGATGTGCCCGTGAAAGACAAGCAGTCCTGTCTCCCGAGGCCTTGCTACCTCACTGCTCTGGGTTGGAGGTTGTCTCTCTGTGTCCCTTGAGCATGCATGGCCAGTGGCTGTTTAACTTTTCTGCTACGGTTCAGGAGCAGAAAGCGCCAGAGATGAGATTCCACTGCAAATTGAGTAGCTTGTGTGTGTGTGTGTGTGTGTGATATAAATGCCATAAATAGATTCATCACACAACACAATTCCATTTGCTTGACATTACATGCTTCACGCGTGTCGATGTGTTACGAGTAGCTATTATTTATTGACCTAGTGACTGAAATAGGTCAAGGAAGAGACCTCTATATTTGCAGCCCATGCTGTGTATGCAGGGTAGCTTAGTTTTGAATGCGCTGCATTGACTTTAGTGCATCATGAGCACATTTGGTGTCAAAGGTTTTCATAAGAAAAGCATAAGATTTCTTGCATATTAAACCACCAATGAACAGTTACTTAAAGGTCATTCTACAACACAGGGGACTGTGGATAATGTGGAAAAGTGGATAATGTTGTACTTGAAAAGAATCAAGATGTATTTCCAACAAATTAGTCTTCAGTTCCATAGTGTGGTTTACGCATGCATGGTTGTTGAACATGACTCTAAATATCCCAAAAGAGTGGAAAACGCATTTGGAGGGAAATAAAATTATGAAAAATTATTCTTATTTATTTATTTTTTTTTTACTGTTCTGTAAAAAATGAAAGGCAAATGTTTATGTATATATGTATTTATGTATTTATTTATAAACAAATATACAACTGCAAGGTAACTAATAAAATAAAATAGCTTCTATTGTACTTAAGAAATCCGGGGAGGACAAAATAAATAAATAAATAAAATAATCAGGGAATAAATAAGTACAACTGGTCAAAATTACTGCAAACTAAAGGCTTTAAGGGACAAGTATCATAACTGTATTTCAGTATTCCATGAAAGAACACAAAAAATAAACAATGAAGGCATGATTGCTTGTTTAGGTCTCTTAAGAGAATTGTCTCTTGGACAAAGGAATGTTAGCAATTAACCTCAAACAGTGTTGCTTGCCTTCCATCGTTACACTTGTTAAAGAACTTTTGACTTTGCAGCTGACTTTTCAGGAGATTGTGAAAAGTTTTCGAAATCGTAGGAAAACATTAATGAGAACTGCAAATCTGTTAAATTCTCCAAAGGATTCTTTAATTAAGCATATGTAATGAATTGGGACTGTATAGTCATTATTAGATCTCACTATGGAGAACAGTCACTTGACATTTACATGCCATTATGATTGCCACAAAATTTCAAAGAAGACAAAATTATATCAACAAGATCAAAATGATAAACATACACCCCCCACGCTCTCAGTCAGAAACTAAACAGCATATAATGTGTTTCTTCAGGCAATGATTAACACAAATATTCTTCTCAGTCTGTGTGTGTGTGAGGGGGGGGTGCAGGGGCATATTTCAGGATTATGACTTTCTAATAGCCACATTAGCACTCTGAACAGTTAGAAAAGTGTTTTTCATGTCCTCTGATACAGATTGCAGTAGCAGGGTGACAGGGTTGGGTTTAAGAAGCAATTTCATCCATTCAATTAGAAAAGATTAGTTTTACAGATGGTGACACATCAAGATGAGATGGCCAGAGGTCTTGAAGAAAAGTCTGAGAAATAATGATTACACACAGAGGGCTTATTCATGCTCTTTCATAGTCATACACTGATATCTTGGAGACAACTCCCATCCTCAACTAGCTTAAATGATCTTATGTCAGTATTTATTGTAAAGATAAGTACTGGGTATTAATGTAAGACTTTTTTCAGGAAGCAACTGCATGTTACAAATAGTTAATACATTCATAAGCATTCTTATATGCATTATTTAATATAGGTTTTTATATAATATATTACAATGTTAATAAATATTACTTTTATATAATAAATTAGCAATGACAAATGGAAACAGACACTGAATTTGTCAAATAAAAACAGTGCACTGCGAAAGTATTCATACCCCATTCATTTCTTTATGTTGCAGCCTTATGTTAAACTGCTTTAAATTACTTTTTTCCCCACATCAGTCTACACTCCACACACCAGGATGGCAAAGCACAAAACAGGTTTGTAACAACTTTACAAATTTATTAGAAATAAAAAACTGAAATTATTCCATTGCATAAGTATTCATACCCTTTTCTGGGACACATGGAAATTAGTTTAGGAGCACTCAAATCGCTTGGGGATGTTACAACACTTGGAGTGAAGTTAACCTGTGGCAAATCCATTTGAATGAGTATGATTTGGAAATGCACACACCTCTCAATAAAAGGTCTAACAGCTGAAAATGCATATCAGACCAAAAAAACCAAGCCCTGAGGTAAAAAACAAACAAACAAAACTACCTGTAGAGCTCAGAGACAGGATTGTGTCGTGGCACAGATCTGGGGAAAAGTTCAGAAAACAAATCTGCTGCATGGAAGGTTCACAGAAGAAGTTTGGAGTAACTAGGACTCTTCCTAGAGCTGGCCTCCTGGCCAAACTGAGCAATTGATGGAGAAGGGGCTTGGTTGACTGGTGACCAAGAAGCTGATGGTCACTCTAGTTGAGCTTCATGATCATATATGCAGATGAAAGAAACTTACAGAAGAGAAACATCACGGCAACACTCCACCAATACGGTCTTTATGGCGGTGTGGCCAAACGCAATTAGCTCTTCAGCGAAGACACATGAAAACACTTTTGGAATTTGCAACAAAGCACCTGAAGAACTCTCAGATTGTGAGAAAAAACATTCTCTGGCGTGATGAACCTCAATTCTAAACATCAAGTTTGAAGGAAACCAACCCCTGCTTATCACCTGAAGAGTACAATCCTAAAAGTAAAGTGTGCTGGTAGCAGCCTCATGCTGTGGGGCTGTTTTTCAGCAGCAGGGACTGAGGGATTTGTCAGAGTAGAAGGAAAGTGCACCAAAATATTGAGACAGCCTTAATAAAAACCCAGTCCAGAGCATTCAGAACCTCAGAGTGGGCAGAAGGTTCACATTCCAACAGTGCAATGACGCTAATCTCACAGCAAGAGTGGCCAAAAGACAACTCTGTGAATGCCCTTGAGTGGCCCAGCCACAGCCTGGGCTGAAACGCTATCAAACATGTCTGGAGAAACCTAAAAATGTCTGCTAGCCCCCATCCAAGCTGACAGAGCTTGAGAGGGGAAGAGATGAGAATAATGGCAGATACTTGCCAAATTCTGATTTGCAAAGCTTGACACATTATACCCAAAAAGACTTGAGGCTGTAAAGGTACTTCAACTAAGTACAGCGTTAGGGGTATAAATATAATATAATGCAATGTAATTATTTCATTTTTTTAATTTTAATGAATTTGCAAAGTTGTCACAAATCTGATTTTTGCGTTGTCATTACGGTGTATAGAGTGTAGATTGATGTGGAAAAAATCTATATATTTAAAGCAGTTTACCATAAAGCTGCAAACTAAAATGTGAAAAAAATGATAGGGGTATGAATACTTTTGAAACGCACTGTATAGCAACTGAAGAATCTGAAGTTGAAAACCCCCTAAAATCTCCACACATCTGATCTTTTGTCTACTGTAATGGAAAACAAATTAGTTTTTGCTTATGCTTATTAATGAAACATAACCAGATGCAAAATGTACCTTTTCTGTCTTCTCCACATTATAAAATGAATGGGGGTAAACATACTTTTGTTTTGTGATGCACATGAAATGGCAGGAAGTGAAAGGAATGACATTTTAAATTATACTAACATTAAAAATGATGTTCATGTGATCGCTCTACGTCAATATGTATTGTAAAGATAAGTGCTGAAAGCATTTGCATACATCAATAAAAGCAAATACTTTTAGAAAGGTGAAATATTCAACATCAAATGTAATTGCAGGTTTTTCAGTCATTAATTTCCAGACTCATTGGTCGGACAAACAGATATTCCAGCTGTTTTGATCACTCTGCTACAAATCAGCCTAAAATGGTTTAGTTGTAGTTAGTTAGTCTTAATATAGTTGTGTAAACTAGAACAGGAGAAAGCATTTTAACATCTAAGAAATGACCTCATCATTTCTTTTAAAAACAGATCAAGATCATAAAAAGTATGAGCAAATATAAGAGAAGCTTAAACACTACGTTAAAAAAGTAACCATTATTTATACCAGGAAAGGAAGAAAGAAGTCTGTGCTTGACTTTGTAGTTGTTTCCTTTTACTTTAAAAAGAAATTTTAATTTAAACACCAACTGCATAATGAATGACATGATGCAGTTAGGATGTCATCTAAATGTTTCTCTGAATGGTTCGCTCCTGACAAGAAAATTGCCGTGAGGATATGTGCTGTCTGAAACTATTTTTTTTTTCTTCTGTCTCCTCCTTTTCTCTCTCCATCGGTGTGTGGTTTCCCCAAGTCAGAAATGAAAATGAAGGGTTTTCTATTTTGAGAGGTTGTAATTATCTTTTTCTTCAACATGTGATGCTGGGCTCCACTCCACAACTGGGCCTTTAGGGACGCTAGCTGGCAGTGTGCCGGCCGGTGCTTTCGGCATGCAGGCCTTACATTATCCCTGACCCAGTCTTATTTTATTTTAAAAATAAGTTTCGTTTTAGCATTCTGCTACTAAATTATTTATATCTCTGCGTAATAATAAAACTTTCTTTTTGATGAAGGAATACACGTCAATCTGACCTTGATTGTTTAAAATAAAATAGTAGAATAGTTCACCCACAAATGAAAATGAAAATTTGCTGAAAATTTACTCACCCTCAGGCCATCCAAGACGTAGATGAATTAGTTTCTTCATTGCAACAGAGTTGCGTGGTTCACTTGCTCACCCTTATCGTCTGCAGTGAATGGGTGCCATCAGAATAAGAGAATAAGAGAATAAGAGCTAGAACATCACAATAGACTACTACTAAGTAATCGACTCTACTTCATCAACTAACGTCTTGTGAAGCAAAAAGCTGCATGTTTGTAATAAACGAATCTTCAAACTGTTGCTTCTGTCTAAAATATGGAAGCAAGAAGTCTCCAGTTAAAAAGTCTTAAAGATTAACCTTCATTTACATGCAAAACTAGTCCAAAACGGTTTTAGGCATGTAGATTTTGATGTTAGAGGACAACAGGGACCTTTTCACTGGAGGAAGCGTTATTATGGATTATGGACTGTTTTTTTTTTTTTTTTGGCCAGAAGCAGTCTTAAAATGCCTTAATGATTACAATTTTCACTTCATAAGATATTAATTTATGGACCAGAGTTGTGTGCATTACTTCAGGATTATTGCAATGTTTTTACAGCTGTTTGGACTCATTCTGATGGCACCCATTCACTGCAGAGGATCTACTGATGAGCAAGTGATGCAATGCTAAATTTCTCCAAATGAAGAAACAAACTCATCTGCATCTTGGATGGCCTGAGGGAAAGTATGTTTTCAGAATATTTTCATTTTGGGGTGAACTATTACTTTGTGTAATTTGAATACATTCTTCCCCAGCTGAAAAGGCCATTTAATGAAACTAATCTGCAAACAATGTCTCGTTCTGTATGAGGCCAAACTTTACTGTTCGTGACTGTGAGGCAAACGATAGTGACTCACCTAATAAAGGCGAGATTACATTCCATTTTAAACTTTTGGTGTTTCATTTCATTTAAAACAAAACTCATGCACTGAAATATCTTTGAAGCAAAAAGGAAAAAAAAAAAAAGCACAATGCACAGGATTGAGAAAAGATACATCATCTGATTCAGAGTGAGGTTAAAAAATCCAGTTTTTCCATCAAGCAGCTGCCTGTCAGCTTTGGTGCTGAAGGTACATCAAAGAGAGGAAAAGAGACTGACAGAAGAAGAACAAAGCTGGAATAGTTTAATTCCAGGGCTGCTCATGTATTCGACATTACATGGTTTAATCCGGCCCCCATGAGCACAGATGCAAAGAAGAATGTGCGGTACTAGAGTTAATGTTTAATTGACAGAATATGCTGATTATATCAGCATATTAAAATCAAAATCAAGTTTATTATTTTAAAAAATACAGCAACTGAAAAATCTTAAGTTGAATGATCCAAAAAGAATTTGCAAAACCTGCAGTCATCTAATCTTTTTTTTTTTTTTCATAGTAATGGAAAACTTAACGAAATGAATGATTAATGAAACATAACTGGATTGAATTGAACCACTGTAAATTGTTTATAAATCCATTACGTAAATAAAGGCATTGAATTATTGCACTAATTTACCTAAGAATGGCTTTACAGCCCATTTACACAGAAATCGTTCTGCTTGTGTTTCGTAAATGTGGCCCAGTCGATGTACACCAATCTTCTTGTACATTTAACCTGAAATTAACGCTATTTTTTTGTTTTCAAGTCAGTGGGGATGAAACCTTAAAAAGCGACCTCATTCCCAAGTGATTCTCTTAATCTGCTTCTTCTAAACCAACATCCTTCCCTAAATCACTTCATTATCAGCTCCAGATTTTAATTAGGGCCTTTAACTCTGTACACAGCGCTCACTTGTGTGAGTCAATTGGACAATTAATTAGTCAAATAGGTCTCACGGCCTTGTGAATCCTTTTAATTGTTGGTTGCTGCTGACTTCACTGTTGTTCAATTCTGACTATATTTATTTGCACATATAATTAGGATCCACATGTGGGAGTGCTGAATAACACAATGGAAAATGTGCTAATTGTATCATGATTTTAAGCGAAAAGGACAATTCACCCTAAAAATTGAACACTATTATAGTTTATTCACCTTCAAGTCAGTTTTAAAAGTAAAAACACATTAAAAGGTATATTTTAATTGATAAAAAATTATTCTTAAACATTTACTACCCATTGCTCTACCTTGTCAAATAACAGCATATGTGGAATATGTGCAAAGACAATGGTATTGTTCCAATTTTTGAATTTGAATTCTTATTTTTTGTTTCAGTGCTCATCCAAACAGATTCATTGTATCATGGGAATATTACAATATCATCTGAAGTAATTACTTTCAATTTAGAAATCCATATTTATGCTTTGTATCCAGTGTTTGAGAATGAAAAAAGTAGTATGTGTTGTACACTCAAAATGCATTAGACAATTGAGCAATTGACATTTTAGCATTTTCATTCACTACATAGTCTGATGTTATGAATTTAACATTGACCTTTACGTACTTCTAGTTTAACTGTATGATTATGTTAATTGACATGTAATGACTGCTGACAGTCAAAGATGTATAAACTGTTCAGAATAATTGAAAAAAAAAAAAAAAAAAAAAATGCTACAACTACCTCTGCTCTCACCTTACTTCATTGGTGAAGAAAATATTGAAAGATAAAAAGCAGTGCTGGGCGATATACCGGTTCAAATGGTAAACTGGTTTGAATTGAGCAAACAGTATGAAAAAGAAGAAGAAGAAAAAAAAAACCTCGAATACCGGAACAAGTGCCTAAGCAATGTCTGCAGCGTTGTTAATTGAGTGGAGATCCCTGTTAACTGTATACACTTCTGACTAACGGATAGAAAACTTTTAGAACTATTAATAACACACAATTAATTCTTTAACTGGGCAAATAAGCCAACTGTAAACGGCCATTTAAAAAAGCCAGAGATGCTGAAGATGAACGCAAAGGGCAGGCAGATCAAGCTTACTGTTCACAATGCATAAAATATAGAAAGAAAAATTTTAATACTGAACTGGGAGTGAGTGGTCTATATAAATGTCTAAGGGGGACTGAATGTCTTCAGAAAAGTTTCAATGATATTTTCTTTTCATCTTACTTCCGTATAATGCAGATTAATGTAGTATTTATGACATTGTCACAACATGGATTTTTTAAAAAAAATATTTTTAATATGTTCCGTGAAGTTTACTTATAATGTTAATACATTTTTTACACACAAAAAAGTAATCATTGTAAAAAATTTTTTGTTCAATAACATTTTTGATTATTATTTAGAATTTTGAGGGGATTTTATGACAATATGCAATATTTATTTATAATATATATAATTTTAATTAGCTTTTTTCCCCCCCATTAGAATTAATATATATATATATATATATATATATATATATATATATATATATATATATATATATATATATATATATATATATATATATATATATATATATATATATATATATATATATATATATATATATATATATACATATATATACATATATACACACATATATATATATATATATATATATATATATATATATATATATATATATATATATATATATATATATATATATATATATATATATATATATATATATATATATATATATATATATATATATATATATATATATATATATATATATATGTATATATATATATATACATACATATATATATATATATATATATATATTAGATTTCACATTAAAACAGAGTGAACGTTTTTAAAATCCATTTTTTTGGTGTCATTAAAAAATAAAAACTTGTGTAATGTCATGTAAGCTCCTGTATATCTGTATATCCTATATATTATACATATATACAGAGGCTTTTGGATTACCATTGTTTTTTTTTTTTTTTTTTTTTTTTTTTTTTTTACTTGTTTTATTAGGTTTTGCTTTTAGATATACGTTTAGACATTCTAAAAGACCTTTTTGTCAAGGTTTAGATATTGTTCGTTAGATAATTTCTGAGTGTGTTGTGTTTGTGAGAGAGACTCTTTTGTATTTTTCCATTTATTCATTATTATTTCACATATTCTCAAAATTTGTTCTGCTGCATTTTTATCATTTCATTTCTATGTGAGTCTGTGTGTCTTTCTGTGTGTGCGTGCGTGCTCGTATGTGTGCGTGGGTGTCTATTTTGCACTCTTGATATTTTAGTGTCACCCCTTGAGCGGCTGATTTGTAATTGGTACCACCAAAAGATTCTCTGAGTTTTCGTATTTTTTTGTATTTCCCATTCATTTCCTATGTCGGTATTTTTGACCAGAGCCAAGTGTGACTTTTTTTTTGTATCCCTTTAACATATCAGAATCATGTCCATGATTTTTTTGTGTGTGCACATAGCTAATGCAACAAAAGTCATCAAGTGTTATCTCATTTTGATGAAGCAACAATTTTTAAAATTTCAAAATATAAATTTTTTTTTTTTTTTGTCTGTCAAAAATAACAGAAGAAGCCCAGAGGTTTAATGGACGGGTCCTTTAAAGCTTCTCCGTAATTGGCCACTGTTATGATTGGCTAATGCCATTGCCATTGCCATTGTATAAACGCCCCCCTTGCTTTGCATGTTAGTGTTTTCACAACATGATGGTCATTTCCAGACAAAGCATTATGGAAAAATTTACATACAGTTTGTGATGCAGCTGCGGTCAGATCTGGTTTAACAAATGTTTCTTTGTGAACTCTCCATGTTACTGTGCTTCATTTACAAAACAAAACGCTACAGACATTCCTCTGACACAATCCGGGATGCCATTAAAAATAAACTATCCACTTGTTCCTTATGCTGGGATCCTTCTGATATCTGTTTGGTTTAAATCAAACGTGTCAAAGCGAATGTTCTTTCACTCGATTTGTCCAACTCGAGCACGTGGACTGCGCCAGAAAGCGAACACCCTTCTGTCTGCTGTATCCAGTGTAGACAAGATAGCAGAAGTGATTCTAATTTCTGTTTGCTTTTGAAGTGACACGATGCTAACATTCAGCGTCAGTGGGCAGGGCTTATGGTGAGAATATGACTTTTAGAAGTAGTGTTTATGCACATGTTTGTGCTTGGGTGATGTGACCTTACACCTCAAATCCAAACATGCCATTTTTGAAACTTGATTAAATAAATGCTATGTTTATAATGGAGAGGACATTTTAAAGCTATGGAACTTGCTGTAAGTTTTAATGGTACAAAGACCTCTTACATGCCAAATTTGATTCAAGATCAAGGCAAATTTGATTACTCATGTCATGACTCCTTTAAAAGCGCAGTGCTGCTTTGTTGCAGCTGTAACACAGTATTGCTACTGTTCCATAAACGCCACCTGCTGTCAGAGAGTGAATTTGCATTCTCATTTAGCCCGTCTGCTGTTTTTGTTTTGAAATGATACAATCTAATTTACATCAAAAACTGCTTATGCAATAAGTAGCAAGTTTATTTTGATCGTGATTAAAATGCAGTGGTTCTGCAACTGTTTCATGCATTAGGCACAGTAGGCACAGTGAGGGACAAACTGTGATAAACCACCAAAACCAGCAGAATCTGGAAAAAAAAAATCTATGATACAGATTTTGCTCAAACGAATAAAAAAGCACTAATAAAAAGTATTACTTTGTACTTGTTTTGTAATGCTAGGGTTGTACGAGCATCTGCCGTTGTACGTTGTTGGGTTTGAAATGTATTGTGACGTATTTGTCCTCCAGAGTTTTTCAAGGCTGATGTTCCTGATTTTCCATTGTTATTACTGGCCTTCTTTGTTATTTTAGCAAAGGTCCTGTCTGGGCAGTCGCAGGATTTTAGTGATGTGTTCTGTGAAGGTTTGTTTTTCTGCTTTGATCTTTACCAAGGTGTCATCCACATATCTGAAAGAAGCCAGAGTTCTTGCAGGATGGCTATGTGTGAGTTCCTGTTGAAACCACCCAAAAGCTTTTTTGGTGTCTGTAGTAACAGTCTTTGTGCAGAATATAATTGACATTTAGACACAGGGATTCTTTCCCTGTACATATTTGCAACAAATATTTATACTTGTACTGGTGTACGACTGGCCTTACGCAGCACAAAGCCTGTCAGTGTGAAAGCAAAATGCGCACCTGCTGTTGCAGTTATGCTGCAGCACCACTTACTTTCTGCTTACGCAAAGCTTCACTGTAGTCACCATTGTTTTCCATCATTTGCATGGTTATTAGACATGTGATATGAAATGGAACTCATAATGTTTTCAGATCGATAACGCAGAGAAATATTCAAGCTTGCGGCTCTCTACAGATCATATAAATGGGAAAATGACATGACTAATTGTTTAGGGAGTAAAATCCATTACCTACAGCCAGCAGAGAACAAAGCAATGCAGAGGAATGAAACTCATGAACAAATGACACATCATCAACTATAAGTGAGCGCTCGCCATGTTTTTGTTTTATATTTTCAACAATATTTTTTGAACATCCTCAACTTCTAAGTGATTCATTTTTTTTTTACTTTCTACAATTTCTAGATTTTCATTTTTGGAATTTATGTAGGCCCACCACTAACAGAATGCAACATAACCAGCTACCAGTGATATCAACAAAGCTACAATAAAGACCACACTACCAACACACAACCAAAAATAACTCTTCAAATGTGTCCCTCATGTTTTATCACCAAATCTTTTGTAAGGGCTCAAACAATTAACTATCAGGTTTATTTTTTAATTATTCATAAAATTTGATTTGTCATATCCCAGGTATAACACATTATTATTTTAGTATTAGTTATAAGCTATTGTAATTTATTATTATTATTATTTCAGCTACACTTTAAAAACAATTTGTTTAGTCAACTTTAAATAATTTGTTATTTTAAGTTCAAGGTCAACTCAAAAAGTTTAGTCAACTTGAAATGTTAAGTTCTACTAAGTGACAACTTAGATATTTGAGTTGATTTTTTGAGTTGCTTGTTTTTAAGACAGCTGAGTAACCAACCCAGCTTTTAAGTTTAACAAACCAAATTTTTAGTTTAGTCAACTCAAATATCCAAGGTGTCACTTACAGTAGGGTTAGCCCAGTTTTTTGCTCTTATTTTATTTACAGTTTTAGTGCTTCAACTTAAACTAAACAAATTTAAAGTTAAAATTGAAAGTTGCAACTAAAAAGCAACTAACTGAAGTTAGTTTGAATTAGTTTTATTGCATAAGTTTAAGTTTTACTGCATTCTTCCACAATTTAAAAAAAAAAAAAAAAAAAATCTATTCCATTCTGTTAAAAAAATATGACTTAATGTAATCATGTAACATGCTAAAGTCCCTTGTACTATCTATCACAAGGATGTGAATCTGTTTTAATGTGATCTATACATTGAAAACATTTGTGAGACTGGAGCAGTGAGTTATGACTCATAACAGATGCAGTCTCCTGGAATAAAACTACTGTTTTATTTTCAAAATGATATTGGTAATAAAGTATTTTTAAGCCTATGCTATGTATGTGTACTGTACATTGTGTGTACTGAGCATTTTCTTTCAGGCCCCCAGTCTGCCATGTCATTATTGGCTTTATGCACACAACGCTATACTTGTTCTCTGTTGGTGCCTGAACTTTGGCTTGAGGGTGATTTATAGCCCTGTCATTTGCTGTTCTAGTAATTGCTCTAGAGTGTGACAGACAGACAGGAATTATATTATGCAAACTGTAGCTGCTGAACAGCATCTTTACATGCATTCTGGCAGATGAATGACACACAAACAAAAGATCCAGATTCCCCCCAAGGGAAAGTTTATAGTGCACAATTCTGGAAAAAATACGGCGAGGGTAAGAAGTGTGGACCTGGTTAATCCCAAAGGCCCAGGATAAGTGGCTCAGGTGTTTGCTGGAGTGTGCTGATGTGCAGGTATGTTGTGGAAGTGTCAGGCAAGCAGGGTGGTCATGGAACAATGGTCTGCCAAGTCTAGTCACTACCTGAGAAAACTAGGACTCCTGTGGGAGTCGTTGTTCACATGACTGGGACAACGGCACTGTTTTTGTGTTCCATCATTGTGAGGCTTCACTGCTGACAGGTATAACAGGATTATTTTATGTGAGATTGCAGAAAAAAACTGAAACACCTAAAGGTTAAAAGTATAAGCTTCAATAAAAGTAAACAATAAAAAGATAACCAGGTGCATCCAAACAATTATAATGTGTAATTATAACACATACAAAGCTGCTTGCACTGGCACACTCTGTTTGGATGTAGCCAAGGTCTTTATTTTTAATATAGTATATATTTATTAGATCAAAAACATAGGAAGAACTGTATTATTGTGAAATATTACTATTTGACATTTAATTTTTTGATGTAATTTATTCCTGTGATGAAAAAGCTGAATTTGCAGCAGCTATTACTCCAGTCCTCAGTGTCCTTCAACATTGAAAACAGATGTGTTGCTTAATATGTTTTTGTGGAAACTGTGATGCATTTTTTTCCCTGGGATTCTTTGATGAAAAGACAGTTAAACAGAACAGCAATTTTTAAATAGAAATCCTTTTTAACATTATAAATAGTGTCACTTTTGATCAGTTTAAAGCGTTTGATCAATTTAATGAATAAAAGGTTTAATAAAGGTTAAAAAATCTTACTGATCCCAAATTTTGAACAGTAGTGTATATTAAGTATTATGTTTATAATATTTATTATTTATATACTCACTTTATTGCGACACTGTTGTGTAATTAACTTTTTTGTTGACCTGATTAAGTGCACATGGTAAAGTGGAGCAAGGCAAAAGGGCAAAAAATAAATAAATAAATAAAATAAATAAATACACATCTGCGTCTGCTAAATGTCTACATGTAAATATATATAATGCATATATATGTGATGCGATCTAGGAAACCCCAACACATGGTGAAATTTTACCTTTTGTAGGTTTTGTTACCTTGTTTACCATACTGTTTACCTTTTGTTACCATACGAAAGCTGGGTTCAAGAACTTTCCAGAACTGTTTTAATTTTGTCCATAGCTTGAATATAACCAAAGTTATGGCTATCTTAAGTTGGCTGATAGCGATGATTTTCAGGAATGGAATTTTGAGAAAAACTGGTTTAAAGTGAGACGGCTTTTACTTTATGGGTTTAACGAGAGCTGTCTGTCAAGTCAGGAGCGCTATACTGCATCATTACACAAACAGACTAACGTCCGTTGTTTGTCATGGGCATAATCTTTTGATCACCCCTTTTATGTTTAGATAGCACAAATAATGCAGCCTACCTTGTAGTAAAAGCGAGTGCAGCGCAATTGTTGGCACACTGTGATTAAAAACAGACTGTCCTCCTCTTTAGTAACTTCATCATCTGATCCTTCATCTCTGGATGTGAAATAGTCCATTATAACATCGTTTAGGGCACTGACATCGCCAAGACTGAGCAGATTAAGACGAGTAATAAGATTGTTTAATTGTGAGCAGCTACAGTACTTCAGACTGCGTTGTTGTGCTCCGCCATCATATTAAAAAATAAAAAAATAACTCTGTGTGCTGTAGTTTACACAGGACTGGCAGAGAATGTGAATTGATACACCTTTGTTAAATATGTTACGTGGTTTATTTTGATAGGTTAACTGTTTTTGTGGTGTTCAGAGAAAGCACCTCCGCAGCGTGTTCAAGAGGCACCCCAAATTGCACCCTAAACCCTTGTGGGTCCGCACTTTCGTGATGTAATGCCACTTTGACTGTCGGGTAGAAGTCTGCTTGGAGAACGCACCAGTGCAGGCTCAGCAGATGTGCGTAATGAGTAGTGATGGGTCGTTCTTGAACGATTTGTTAATTTTGAACGAATCTTTAATGTGACTCGGGAAGAACGAGTCGTCTCGGGGAGTGATTCATTCAGTCGCGCATGCGCAACATCCTATTAGGTTCTGTACTGGAATTAGTTCACCTGTTTCGAGTCTTTGGGTTTTTGGAGTCGTTCGTTCACCTTATGGGGCTGTCACGTGATGAACGATCGACTCGAACCCGAAAATTTAATGAGTCTAGAGCCCTGGTCAGCCTGCGACTGATTCTGAAGCATTGGAATCTGGCAGGGGGGTCATGTCCCCACCATCCCTAGTGCCATCTGTGTGCCTGCTTATAGCATTATAGCTTTGTCTTGTTTGTAGTGTAATCAATGTTTGTGTAAGCAGTAGATGTGTTAGGAAATTAACACGTAACATTTTAATTATATTTTGCTAAAATGAACGAAATGCACGAAATGACTTGAAAAAAGATTCGTTCATTTTGTTGAACGAGACTTGAAGGTCCGAGTTGGTAAAATGATCCGAACTTCCCATCACTAGTGACGAGGGGCATAACGGCTGCAAAGGGGGCGCTTGCGAGCACCCTTCTGAACGCTAAAATGACGAATGGGACATTCTATGGTCTCGTGGACTTAACGGACACGCGCACGCGGCAGCCATTGTAAGTCCTTAAAGACCACAAGTGCACATGAAGTGTTCCATTTGGGACAGGGCCAGAGAAAGACACAGTCATTTCTGCTTGCTGCAGTAAATTACTATTTTTCTGCACTAAACAAGTGCATTTCACCAAGATATTTTATTACAGAATAATAATTTAATGAAAACCTAATTTTGACAAAAAACTGACACTCTACCTATATACATACATATATATATATATATATATATCTATATATATATAGTGAAGTTAAGGTTATGACTGAACCACCTGTTTTAAAATCTTTCTGATCTACTGACATTTAGTTATGACATCTGCTTCAGACATTACAATGCACATTACAACTTTTTTTTTAACTCTACAACAAGTAACTTCACCATTTTACTCTAATTATTCTTCAACAGACAAAATTCTAAAGATGGCTGCACATAAGGTCTATAGCACAGTTTATTTTCATGGGTGAAATTCCCAAGGTGGTATAGTTGGCTATACATATATTTAATTAATCTACATCTAACCGCAACTTTAACCACCTCCACCCTCTCACACACAGATGATGGCTCCACATTTCAGATCGATGCTGAGGTAGACAAGAAGATAACTTAAAACTTCCAGCAGATCAGTGCTTTCACCTCTCCTTTAAAAATATTAATTATTGTCAACTTGAGACAAACGAATGAGTCTCTAAGGATGATGATGCCAGACATACAGTCTACCACATGCTTAAGTGGAGTCCAGTGTGCTGGTGATCAGAGATGCTCTTCTGGTCATGAGGTGACTGGACGCCATATATCAATGGCAGGTTTTAGTCTTTAGAGGGACTGAGATCATAGGTTTGTGACAGGGGCAGTAAAATTACATGACATCTCCTCCCACATCCTCACAGTTTTATATTAAGAAAGAACATTTAATGACTATTACAACATGCAAATAGTCAGCTATAAGACAGACTAGACTCCATAGATCAGAGGCTTGGCTGTAATGTGGCAGTTATTCAGCAGGGAATAATGCAGTAATTCAGACCATTAAAATACCTTTCTCAGAAGGAATAATGTCACTCCAGAAGTTTTAGCTTGGTTTTGATTTGAAATGTATTTAATTAAAGGTCAATTTGTGCACAGAATCTCTTTAAACCAGTCCAGAGCCAGCCGTTTGAGACTATCGATCAGTTCAGTAATGCGTACATCGTAAAAAGCGCCGCTGTTAAATTAACTATATGTTAAGGCTGATAGCAAAAATACAAGCAGACCTTAGGTGGGCACACAAGTCATCCACCATCACTCGCTCATTCATTACGTAACTATTCAGCCAAAACCCACCTTCAAATCTCAACCAAAGTAGAGGGGTGAAAATTAAACCCATGTTGCATGATGCATTACATGGTCTCAAGCACCATCGATCATGAAGATGAAAAGCAAGAGAACATTTCCATGCTTGTTGGAGAACCGGAGATACATCTTTTCATGGCACAGTAATTGGCCGGCTGAGATAGGCAGAGCGCAACGGGATATAAATGGTCTCTTTGATGGCTCCTCAAATGGTAATCCAGTATCTCACTTCCCACTCTGGGTGAGTTAATACTCACCATCCTTCACTTCTCAAAACACCCTGACATATAGAAGATGTTTGCCTATACTGTGATGTAAGTGATCCCACACAACTCAGTTTGCCAACTGTATAGACATTTGTGTGAACATGAAACCAAATCTCTTAAAAATGCAAAATCAATGTAAAAAAACCTCAACTCTTGTTTGTCAATGACCCATAAACCAAACTATTAGCAACCTAACATATTCCACACACTCTCATCCAACAAATTTCTTCATACCCTGTTAGGTACACTTCTATTACATAGTCTACCGTCTACTGTTACTCTATAGTGTCTGTCTTATGAATTAATTCATATCCCATGTACACATGCACGCACACACACACACAAACTCACACCTTAATGATGCTAGTCACTCTCTTCCTCAAGGAAACTTGTCATACCCTGCAATGCTTGAAGTTCCCATAAGGACAGTGGAGTGAATCTTACCGATGCTATCACATGCCTCTATCATCATCCTTTAGCTCAGGGCCGCCGCTGTGTCCCCTGGGACTGTGTCACTGGAGCATATCAGCTATAATGAGGGGCCCCTGAACCCATCAAAACTCATTTAGTGAGCAGACTGACACATACTTGTACAATCTTATATTTTGACACAAGCTGTTGCAGTTGCACCTGAATTTCCTTAAGGTCCTGAGGGACGAATGGTTTCCAATTTTAGGGACATTTTAGTAGCCTACGTGTCTGTATGAATGAAACTAATAGTAATACGTCAAATGCAATGTTTCCCAATAGCGCTCCTGGACCAATCCAAAACTAAATCTGTATTTGACGGACCAGTTCGTGAGGATCATACAAGCTGAAGAGCTGAATTTGGTGTACTATAATGGAAGGGACCAACATGTTCAGGAAATACTGGATCAATGAAATCGTCATCGAAGACTACAGTATTGTGTTACCTCGTAATTATATTATTTTATTCTAAAACTGAAACCAAAATCTTATGTACATATATATTTATGCAGAGCTGTAGGATGATTCCCAAAGCAGTAAATTTAAGTGATTCAATATGAAACTTGTCTGCAACCTTTGCATTTGTGTAGCCAGACCTTCAAACAGCAGAAGGTCTGGATCCCACAGCAGCTCTCATTGGCCATGGACCACCCAAGAGGTAATCCGACCTGCATGTAAACCAACCATTCACAGTCCATTTTTGTTTTGTTCATTTTTCAGGGCCGTGAAAATGTAAAGTCAATAAATATAAATTATTGATTCATTCAGAATGTCTTCTTCAATCGTGAACAATCATTTTGTGTGCCTTATGCATCAGACAGTCAGTCATGGGCATAAAGTCTGAGGCTTAGGCTAGGTTCTATATTTTGGGAATTGATGGGATGGGGAAAAGACAATGCCACAATGAAGCGAACTGGATAGATGAGGCTGAAAAGCTAGAAGGATTTGTCAACCAAAATGAACTGTATAAGACATTTTGACAAAATACTAAGATATATACAGTGCCCTACACTTATATTGGCACCACTGGTAAATATGAGGTGGCTGTGAACATAAATCTGCATAGTTTATCTTTTTAATCACAAAATTCAAACCTTGTATTTAAGTAAAACAATTGAAAGTGGGGGGAAACTCGCATTATGAAACATATTTCTCCAATGCATGCTGGCCACAAGTATTGGCACCCCTAGAAATTCTTATGGGTAAAATATCTCTTTAGTATATTCCCATTCATATAAATTTTTTTCTTTTTTTTTTTTTAGCATACCAGAGTGACCAGGAGCATTGAATTGTCCATTCATGACGTCCTGTTCCACAGAATTATTAAGATGAGGAACACAAAGGCTAACTTCCCTTAAACATCCATCACAAGGAGTAAAACATAGTTCTGATGTGCAGAACAAGATTGTTGAGCTTTTTTTCTTAGAAAGTGGCTGTAAGAAAATAGATAAAGCATTAAAAATCCCAATTTCCACCATCAGGGCAGTATTTTAAAAATTTCAATAAGAAATATAGCTTCAAGCAGCGATTACCAGGGTGTAAGCACTTTTAGACATTTAAGCAAATATGCAAAAAGACATTATATATTATTTCGCAAGCCTGTAACCACCTAAATCAATGATTAAATAAGCATTTTGGCAAATTCTGGTAGTTTACCATAAAGCTATGTTTTTTAAATGTATATTATAACGTTATAGCGCCAGCTGTGGTCCGATCTCTCTAAAACTTTGCATGCTTGTTTAGAATCACCTGTCGCATGTACTTCACAAGTTTCGTGAAGTTTTGAGTTTTCATTTAAGCTTTATAGGCTTTTAGGTATATTTGGACAGGCCCCTTTTCTAAGCGACCCCATTATAGCTTCCCAAAGGGTAAATTTCAACATTGTTTTGATTGATCTAGAGAGCCTAGAGAATTGTACTGCAGTGTTTTTTTTCCAGATTGAGTGAAAAACCTAGGATTAGTTCGCAAAAGTAAGTTTTTCTCAATTATTTAACAAACAGTTTGATTGACCGCAGTGGTACTACATAAGTTGTTTGGAATGAAGAGGTCTGTTGTTAGATATGATATGGATATTATGTGTATGTGTGAAAAAACACGCAATATACAATCATTTACAACCTAAAAAATTTTATATCGCCACCCAGTGGCGATTTATATTAAGTTGCGAATGGTTGCGATTTTATGTTTTTTCCCTATTTAGCTTATAATGCCACCAAGTGGCCAAGCTCTGTGACTTTTTTCATGTGACCTCAGATTCAGCTCTTACATACGTATTGTGAGATTAGCGAAGGTATCTCATTCCGTTCAAAAGTTATAGTCGGCCCTTCCCCTTTCAAACATTTTGGCATCTCTTTGCGATGGAGAGTCGAAAGTTCAACTTTTTTTTGATAATTATTGATATTCACTCTCCAGAGAATCTTCCTGCACTGGTTTGCAAAAGTAGGTGGGAGTACTAACATCCCTCCAAGTTTCAAGTCTCTACGACTTATACTTTGGTCTGTCCGATCAGTTTTATGTGGAGATTGATGATCCTCGGGCACTCAAATAAATTACAATAGGGATTCAGCGCTACATGCTTGAACCCCTAATAAAGAAGTTAGAAATCTGCATGGATAAGGACATGTGCCTATATCATCCTTAATGCACAGTGAGAAGGAGAGTTTGAGTGGCCAAAAACTCTCCAAGGATCACAGCTGGAGAACTGCAGAGATTAGTTGAGTCTTGAGGTCAGGAAGTGTAAAAAAAATAAACAGGCCGCCCATAGATCACCACATTTTGTTCAGGGGGGTTCATGAAAAATCCTCCTCGCTCATCCAAAAACAAACTCCAGCATATTCAGTTGTCAGACATGACTGGAACTTCAAACGGAACTGGCTTCTATGGTCAGATGAAACTTAAAAAGAGCTTTTTGGCAGAAAACCCACCAGATGGGTTTGGTACAAACAGGGATAAAAAGTACCCCATGCAGTTAAATATACTGCTGGATCTTTAATGTTGTGGGCCTATTTTTCTGCCAGAGGTCTTGGACATCTTATTCAGATACATGGCATCAGGGATTCTATCAAATGGCAACAGATTAAAAAGTCTAGACCTGATTGCCTCTGTTAGAAATCTTATAATAGGCCACAGTTGGATCATCCATCAGGACAATGATCCAAAACAAACATCAAAATCAACACAAAAATGTGTCACTGAGCACAAAATGAAGCTTCTGAAAATGGGCGTCCCAGTTCCCTGACCAGAACCCTATAGAAAAAGAGTGGGATGAACTAACTAATATTTAGCTGGGAATCTGAAGGATCTGGAATGATTCTGTATGAAGGAATGGTCTATGATTTCTTGTCATGTAGTCTCCAAATTCATCAGGCATTATAGGAGAAAACTCAGAGCTGTTATTTGGGGAAAAGAATGATTGCAATAATTGGGTTGCAAAAATGTGAACTAGGGAAAAACATTTATTTGATGAGATTTTCTCCTCACTTATGATATATATAAAGTGTGATGTGATATGTCTGCATTCATGGTTATATGTTGTTAAAAACTTACAAATTGGTTGCTAATTTTTTGTCTGCATAATATTTGCATATTATATTTTCTGCACCCTTTCTTCCTGATAAAAAAGTGAAATAATGCACAAATCAAAGT